>NW_022111379.1:27578953-27590537 GCF_000313985.2 Echinops telfairi
TCTCACTCACTCACTCATTCACTCACTCTCTCATTCACTCACTCATTCTCTCACTGACTCACTGTCACTCACTCTCATTCACTCACTCACTCTCTAATTCACTCTCTCATTCACTCACTCACTCACTCTCATTCACTGACTCACTCTCTCACACAAAAAAAAAGAAAAAAAAAACTAATGTAAATTTAAAATGGGTCAGAAAAAGATCATATGATAAAGTGTTATTTTTTAGCACAATTGCATCTTCAATAATCTGCTTTCTACTGCACTCTGCATGATAGCAAGGCTAGTCACATCCTTGTTGATGGTTAGAGGAGATTCCCTTGAGGCTTAATTTATGTGTGAACCCTGCAAATGGGCTATGGGCTTCCACTCTCATCTGTGTTGTTAGGTGACATCCAGTCAGCTCCGATGCATTGTGACCTTATGCACAATAGAATGCAACACTGAACATTCCTGCATCATCCTCACAATTGTTCAATGACTGAGCCCATTGTTGTAGCCATTGTGTTGATCCACTCATCTATGCCAGGAAATGTGGAAGAAAACTTGACTACCTGACTGGAAGTGGTCCGTATTTGTGCCCATTCAAAAGAAAGATGACCCAACAGAATGCTCAGACTATAGATCAATATCATTGATATCACATGCAGGTAAAATTTTGCTGAAGGTCATCCAACAATGGTTGCAGTCGTACATTGATAGGGAACTGTCTGATTCACAAGAGGATTTGGAACAAGGGATTTCACTGTCGATAGGGCAAAACTTTCAATAACATTGCTTCACAACTACAGAACCATGCCTGGCAGACTAACGTGTCATTAAGAATGCAAAGGGAGCATTAAAATAGTAAATTAATGATAGTTCTAAGCCCCCATTCATTGGACACCTTTACAGTAAGAGATCTGAACCAACGTCGAAGGACCATCAATCCTATTGGAATAGCAATTATCTGCTTCTTCCCATCCTAGGGTTGAAAACAGCCTTAAGGGCAAGGAAGTATATCAGTTCCTTAAATTTGCTACAGGTGAGTTTTAGGTAAAGCCTAGTTTGCTTAGCGAGATTTTCAAATCAGATCCTTCTGATATGGCCTAGCAGGGGTATTGCTGGGTGGCATGGTACTTCTATTTCCAGTTGTTTACGTTAGGTTCCCATAATTGTTGTACAAGTTTGCAACTAACAACAGTGTATAAGACTTCCAATCTCTTCACACTTTCCTCAGCATTTGTTGTTCTGTTTTATTTTATTATTACTTATTTAGTTTCAATTGGGCTATCACTGTGGGTGATATCTCACTGCTGTTTAAATTTGCATCTCTGGGATGGCTAGTGATCACGAGCATCTCCTGATGTATCTGTTATGCATGGGAGTGTCACCCCTTGTGAATTGTCTATTTATATCCTTTGCCCACCTTTTATTTATGTTTTTTTAATCATTTTATTGGGGGCTCCTACAATTCTTATCACAATACATACATACATTGTGTCAAGCACATTTGTACATTTGTTGCCATCATCATTTTCAAAACATTTGCTTTCTACTTGAGTCCTTGGTATCAGCTCCTCATTCCCCCCCCCTCCCCACTGCCCACTCCATGATGAACCCTTGATAATTTATAAATTACTATTATTTTGTCATGTCTTACACTGTCCAACATCTCCCTTCACCCACTTTTCTGTTGTCCATCCCCCAGGGAGGAGGTTATATGTAGATCCCTGTAATTGATTCCCCCTTTCTACCCGACCTTCCCTCAACCCTCCAGGTATCACCACTGGTCCTGAAGGGATCATCTGTCCTGAATTCCCTGTGTTTCCAGTTCCTATCTGTACATCCTCTGGTCTAGCCAGATTTGTAAGGTAGAATTGGGATCATGATAGTGGGGCGGGGGAAGCATTTAAGAACTAGAGGAAAGTTGTATGTTTCATCGTTGATACCCTGCACCCTGAATGGCTCATCTCCTCCTGAGACCCTTCTGTAAGGGGGTGTCCAGTTGCCTACAGATAGGTTTTGGGTCTCCACTCTGCACCCACCCTCATTACAATGATATGATTTTTTGTTCTTTGATGCCTGATACCTGATCCCTTCGACACCTTGTGGTCACACAGGCTGGTGTGCTTCTTCCATGTGGGCATTGTTGCTTCTCAGCTAGATGGCTGCTTGTTTACCTGCAAGCCTTTAAGACTCCAGACACTGTATCTTTTGATAGCTTTCTTCACCACATTTGCTTATGCACACATTTGTCTTCAACAATCATGTCAGGAAGGTATGCATCATGGAATGCCAATTTAATAGAACAAAAGGTTCTTGCACTGAGTAAGTACTTGAGTGGAGGCCCAATGTTCAGATGCTACCTTAATACTAAACCTATAAATATATACACGTAGATCTATTTCCCCACCATCCTATACATATGTACATGCCAGTTGCTCCTTGTGAGATAAGATAGGGATTTCTAGCTTTTTAAGAGGTACACTCTTGAAATTCATGCGCAGTGGTACTACCCTGTCTGATAGGGTTGTGATGAGTCAGTATTGACTTGACAGCAGTCTGTTTGAGTCTTTGAGTGAGTGATATTCAGTTTCCTTTGGTAGCGAGCGCTGTTGTGTGTATGTGTATGTAGTGTGTGGGAAAGGGGCACATGGGGTAAGGAGAAAAGCAAGCTGGCAGCGAGATAAAAATGAAAATAAGTATTGCTTGGGTACTGAAAATGTCTACACCAAGCCGCCATGCAGTCTGCTATCTAAGCAGAGTGCTGAGAGGCCAGCAAACCAAGAAGTTTGGCTGGCTGAGTTAGCTCAGGGCTGAGGAAGTTTGGTTTGTGCCAGGAAGATGGTGGTGGGTACACAGAAGCGGTTGATGCCACGGGTCGATTGTAAACAGGAATCAGCCAGCAGGTCTTGCTGACCTCCCACTTTAAAAACGTTGGTGCACTTCGTTGATATTGTCACTTCCAGGAGGTGCAGGATAGCCCTCCTAGTAGACGCTCTCCAGGACTTGCTCAGATCTTCCCATGCTTGTTAGTAGGTGGGCATATTTCCGTCTCTCATTTCTTTTTCTTGCTTAATTATCGTTTCTAAAACCCTACGAACAATCTTGAGTAAAAGTGAAAACAGACATTTTTGTCTTGTTCAAAATCTTAGGGTAAAGTTTTCAGTATTTTACCATAATGTTGGCTGTATTTTTTTTAATGTCCTTTACCAGATTGAGAAAAATGCTTTTTATTTTTAGCTTGTTGGATATTTTTTAATAGTTTTTAGATGTAAGATTTAAAGTGTCTTTTCTGCATCTGTTGAGGTAATCATGTGGGTTTTGCCTTATGTTCCATAGTTATATGGATTACACTAATTGTTTTTTGGCATGTTGAATCAACCTTGTATTTTTAGGATAAAAATCACTTGATCACGGTGTAAAATCCTTTTCTTATAAATGTCTGGATTTAATTGGCTATTATGTAACCATTGCTGTGAATGTACTCATAAGATACACTAATCTACACTCTCCTAGTGGTGGCCTTGGTCTTGGCGTCAGGGACTCACAGGATGAGCTGGGAAGTGTCCCTTCCTTTTTTATTTTTGAGGCGTGTTTGCGAATGATTGATGATAATTTTTCTTACAATTGATAAAACTTACCAGTGAAAGAACCTAATCATGAGATTATCTTTGGATGAGGTGTTTGAATATTACTTTAATCTTTGTATATGTTATAGGTTGCCTTAGGTGGGGTTATCTAAAATAGTAAAATCATGGAAGTTTATATATATATATTAAAAATTATGGGGACAGACGATTCTAAGATTGAACGGTTACACAGGAGGCCTCTGGCCGCAAGACTGAACCCTTCAATTTCTTTATCACTAGCTCTGACGGTTAGGGTATGGCAGTCCTCTATGATCCATAGCGCAATCTCATATAACGTGATAACTTCCATGATGAGGTCTTCTATGAGCCAATCAACTGGAAGGAAGATTCATTAGTGATGTGCCTTGCTTATACAGTATGTGGACTCTGGAATTTTTTTTTTCTTTTTGCTATTTGGCTGATATATGACCTTCTGTTTGGATTTTAGCTAGTGGTCTGCTGTACTGCAGTGAAGTAATTGAAGAGTTCTACCAATTGAAATTGGTCAACGTGAAATCAAGATGCATTAAGAGTGATTGGAATGCAAAAGTTGGAAGGAGAAAGGAACAATAGTTGGAAAATATGGTCTTAGTGATAGAAATGCAGCTGGAGATCACATGATAGAACTTTACAAGCCCAACAATTCATTCAAAGCAAACACCATTTTTCAACAACATAAAAGGTGACCACACAGGTTTTCTTTAGATGGAATACAAAGAAATCAGATTGACTGCACCTGTAGGAAGAAATTGGAGAGGCTCAATTTTAGCAATTTAAACCAGGCCAGAAGGTGACTGGAACCTTTTGTAAGTTCAGGTTATAGCTGAAGAAAATGAAAACAAGCCCACAAGAGCCAAAGTACGACCCTGAGTTTATCACACCGGAATTTGAAGAATATCTCAATAATAGGTTTGAGGCATTGAACACTAACGACAGAAGAGCTGATGAGCTGTGGGAGGACATCAAGAACATCATTCATGAAGAAAGAAAAAGGTCATTAAAAAGGCAAGAAAGAGATTAAAGTGGACATCAAAAATGACTCTGAAAGTGCTCTTAATTGTAGAGTAGCTAAAGTAATTGGAAGAAATTATGAACTCAAAGAGCCGAATAGAAATTTTCAATAGGGGGCTCAAGAAGCCAAAGGAAAATTCTAAAATGACATTTTCTAACATGTGGTTAGAAATGTTTGGATTTTAGCTAGTGGTCTGCTGTACTGCAGTGATGAAGTAATTAAAACGAAGCACACGTTCAGCATATCATAAACTGAAAGAACACAAGTAAAAAATCAAGCCTCAAAATGAAATATTGAAAGATTCTATGGGCAAAGTATTGAATGATGAAGGAAGTATCAAGAGATGGAAGGAATACACAGAGTCACTGTACCAAAAAGAACTAGTTGACATTCCACCATTTTAGGTAGCATACGAGCAAGAATCAATAATGCTAAAGCAAGAAATTCAAGCTGCCCTGAAAGCATTAGCCAGAAACAAAACTCAAGGAATCAATAAAATATCATTGAAATATTTCAACAAGCTGATGAATCCCTGTACACATGTCCTTGTCCATACCAAGGAATGGAGAAGAGAGTTACTTGGCCAGCTGACTAGGAGAAAATCATATTTGTACCCATCTCATATTATAGAACAATGTTACTGGAGGGGTGAAAAAAACTCATCATTACAGGCCTGGTCCTAAGCATTTCATGAAATTAGATGTTATCACAAGACCACTGAACTGATTCGCAAATTTCCCTTCTAGCGTTACGTTCCAGAAACTGCTCAAGACTTCAAAACAGATCTGCGCCTCCAGAGCACAGCTATTAGGATAGTTGTATGTTTCATCGTTGCTACACTGCACCCTGACTAGCTCATTTCCTCCCTGTGACCCTTCTGTAAGGGGATGTCCAGTTGTCTACAAATGGGTCTTGGGTCCTCACTCCGCACTGTTCTTCATTCACAATGATATGGTTTTTTTTGTCCTTTGATCCCTAATCCCTTGACACCTTGTGATCACACAGGCTGGTGTGTTTCTTCCATGAAAGCTTTGTTGCTTCTGAGCTAGATGGCTGCTTGTTTACCTTCAAGCCTTTAAGACCCCAGATGCTATCTATATCTTTTGATAGCGGGACACCATCAGCTTTCGTCACCGCATTTGCTTATGTACTTGCTTTGTCTTCAGCGATCGTGTTGGGAAGGTGAGCATCATAGAATGCCAGTTTATTGAACAAAGTGTTCTTGCATTGAGGGAGTACTTGAGTAGAGGCTCAATGTCCATCTGCTACCTTAATACTAAACCTATAAATATATGCACATAGATCTATTCCCCCTCATCATATATATATATATTTACATATATATATATTTACATATGTACATACCTATATTTAGACCTCTATAAATGCCCTTTGCCTCCTAGTTCTTTCCTCTATTTCCTTTTACTTTCCTCTTGTCCCACTATCATCCTCAGCCTTCTTTTGGGTTTCAGTAATTTCTCTTGGTTACATTGCCCTTGATCAAGGCATACCAGATAAAAATAATTTTAAAGGCAAACAAGAACCTTGAATAGCAGAGAGAGCTAGAAAAAAGAGGGAGGCCAAGAGGGAGGGAACAGACGTGAGTAAAAGAAGAGTAACCACTAACAGAGGCAAAGTAAAAACCACAATAAATTATCACTATATACCTATTAGAAAGGTTGAAAATAAGATGGTTAAAACAAATGTTCAAAAGATAAGGTGGTGGTAGGAGGGGGTAGACAAAAAAATGGTGGGGTGCTTCATAACTTAACACAGTTAAATCTTAGAAAACATAATGGAGACTGAAGAAAGTTGCAAAAGGATATGTACAGTATAACACTATTTGGATTAGTTGCAAAAATTTTGTCATGCTATATGTTTATGTATATACCGCTATATAGTAAAAATATTAACATTATACAATGGCATATCTACACACTTTTACCTCTGAGAAAGTTGAGGAAAAGACATAAGGGCTTGATCTGGCATATGATATTTTATAATTTGAATTCTGGAATATTTTTTTCTTAGTAAATTATGAACATTTCTACTAGAAAAATGTGAGAAGACAGTAGCCCCAGATGTAACTGACAGTCAATACGTGGAGCCACTGTCTTCTAAATTCAGTTACCAGGTTGAGTAGAAAAGTAAGTGCTGGGGCAACATGAGAAAGCTGAACAATGGAGTTGGAATGGACAGGCAGGATGCAGAGCCAAAAACTAATTTATACATTGAAATAAAAAGTAGATTAAGAAGTCTTCTTCAAGGTCCAACTGAACTCCATTTATAAAATAAATGCAAATATGATTTCAAGAAAATAAAATCAAGCACACGACCTATCACATTCCTCCACCCCACCGGAAAGGCTTCTGGTTAATTTGCATCTTCTCCCAAAATCAATATATTCATCCGCTGACTAAAATATTTGTTGCCTTTTTATCTGTAAGTATGTTGCGCTAGGTACTTTGGAGGAATGCATTGAGAGAATGAATCCCTGTTAGGGATTGCAGCTCTGTTTAATATTCTCTCAGAAGGCCGAACTGGTATGATTTTACTCTAATGCTTGAAATGAATTAATAAAACTGTTCCTTATTGCAAAAGAGCCTAAATAAACTGTATTGAACAGGGATTTAAATTTGAGTTCTTGACCTAGTTCTATTCAGTCTTCAAACATGTAGAGACTTTTGGATTTTTAAAATGCTTTCTAGATCTAACATTCTGAGTTTATAATGTCCAAGACATCCAATTAATAGGGTGGAATAAATAGTGAACATTTACTGAGTTTTCACTAAATGAAATGTATCTCATTTAGTTCATAAAACACACTCTGACACACAGTAAAACCTGGGTAAAGCAGGTATTTGTCAGAGAAGGAAAACGCAAATGTTTTCCATTCATAGCAGGTGGAAAACGTTAGAGATCAGGAAAAACAAAGCAGCTCCTTGCAGTGCCAGCTCACACAGGTTTCACTGTATATTCCTCATTACATGCATCAAGATCTTGAGAGTTTAAAACCTACCCAAACTACCCTGGCATTAAATTAAAATAAGCCAGAACTCAAACTGCTTATCAAACAACACAAACCCTTTTGTATGTACTCCGTTATCTTACAGCCCTCGGGGGCTATAATGTTCCCGCTGCTCTGAGTACAACTGAACTCAGAATTGTCCCTGCCATAAACCACTTGCTTACTTTTCCATAAAATTATACAATGGAGTCAGACTAGAAAAACAAGCATAACTTGTAAATCAGTATTTCATGTCTAGAAATGATTCAGATCCAGGTAATTTAAAAAACGCAGCTACAGATCAAGAATCAAACACAAAAAATAAATTAAGGAACAAAATAACAGCTAAAAGAGTTGTTACTTTTCATATATTACTACATCTAATATCACACTAGCACACATGAGCTATGCATTGACTACTATATTTACAGGCAAAGAACCATCTGTTTCCAGATTAAGTAACCCATCTAAACTTAGTTAGAAGTAGGGCCAGCATTTGAGCCCACACATGCTGAATCCTAAGCACACATGATTAATTTTTATAACTGTTCAAAAGGTATGAACCATCTGGAGAGGTGTATTTTACCAATATGCACATTCATATATAAAAGCATCTACAAAACTATACTTCTGCTACTGCATGCAACCTAAGTGGTCTTAACTTTTAAAAGATGCTGGTGTTAAGCCAAAAATTTCTCTTTACCCGTAACTCAAAAAAAGACTGCTTAACTACTTCAAAAATTGTGTTTATTATAACTGTAACAGCAAATGAAAAAAGATAAAACCTAGTAACACAGCTAGGTAAGGAGAAAACACATTATGTACATTGTTTGGAGAAAGGTAAAATGCTTTCATACACACAAAAATAAAATTGCTGTTTCTGTAAGAATAAAGGCAAAGACATTTGACTTTTTAAATGTATAGATTTTTCTTTTCCCTAGTTAAAGGCGGCAGAAAATAGTCATTTAATTTTTTTCTTGGTACAAAAATTTTTCGTTTTTTATTTCTGTTCTTTCTTATGCATCTGTTTCAGATCACGGCACAAGGTTTTCCAGTTAGTTTTACAGAGCTAGAAACATTTTTTAATACAAAATACAGACAATAAAGCACGGCAAGGAAAAAAAAATCTAGCATTTGCTAAAAAAGCTTAGTTTCAATTTTAACAATCCTTCTAGGGATTTAAAAAATTTTATAAATGTTGATTTGGAACAGTTAACTTACAAGATGAAAAAGAACAAAACGTTGCAAGCATATCGTAAAGCTACATATATCTAAGTGTCTTCAGCCACACCGCTCTCTGGGTCCGCCTCCACGAGCACCCCTGAAAAGACGTCGCTTTCACACGGCCGGAGCTGGGGCATTCGGCTGGGGCACAGGTCTGGCGCGGGCAGCCTCATCCGACAACGCCTCACAATACTGCGCCGGCCAGTCCTTGGGGTCTTGGTTATGGACTTTGGCCACAAATTTAAGAACTTTCATCTTACTAGTTTCCAAGTGGGTTCGTGGGCCCCACTGCAGTTCATAGTCCACAGGATCAGTGTGGGGTATCCGCCGGTATTCCAGGTAACGCTGTCGCACGAAGTCTTCCGTAATGAGCTTCTTTGTGTCCCCAAAAACAAAGTGCTTCTTAGTGGGGAGCACCCCTAAACGTCGCAGGAAGTCCCAAACTTCCGTCTCCTTGATGGTGTTGCCCTTCATGAAAATAAGTCCCAAAACGATCATCAGGAGGCCGGTGGTGGGCGTGTCCTGGTCACCCCTCACCTCGGCATCCTCCTCCACCGGCTCCAAAGTATTGATTAGGATGTAGGTGTTACTCTTGGGCTCGAGTTCTACCAACTTGTATCCGAAAACGTACTCGAGGCGCTCGGCAGCGCGTTTGAGGAGATCCTGGTAAGCGTCCTTGTAGTCTCCCAGGACGTGCTTCAGGATGTCGGTGCGCTTAATCGGAATCTTCTTCTGGTCCTTAATTAGCAAGAACTGCACCAGCTCGGCCACCTTCAGTTCCAGCTGCTTCTGCGACCTGGGTCCCACGCCGGGGGGTCCCTGGGGGGCGCGGGAAAACCGGGACTTAGGGGTCGGGGCCTCCTGGGAGCCGCCCAGCCCGCGGGAGGTGCTCGGGACCTCGTCGGCGGCGGCGGCGGCCCGCGTCTCCTCACCCAGGCCTCGCTCCCGCTGCCTTTCCGCCAAGGTGCTCGGGCGACTCCGGACCCTCGCTTTCGGCAACATGCTAGCCCGCGGCCGGAGGCCAAGACCTTCGCACAGCCTTAGCAACGGGCGGCAGCGGCGGGATCTCGGCGCGCGCGGTAGGGATTGTGGGTCCGCGTGACGTCACGTCGGCCGACAGTGGGCGGCGCCAGAGGGGGCGGGGCGCCAGGTAGGCGGCGGCTGCGCGCTGCATCGCGGGCGTTCACCTAATCCTACCAGGAGGTTCCTTGGCGCGCCTGACTGCAGTGGAGCTGGCATGGTGGCTTTGGTTATACTGTACTTCAAAGCGACTTGCTGTGGAGAACAAAGGCCAACATTCCAAAACAAGTGTGCTGAATTCAAGTACGTAAGGTCCACGTTGTTGTGGAGGTGCCGTGGCGGTGTAGTGGGAAGGCATTGGGCCAGGAGTCTGAAGTTCAGCAGTTCGAAACCACCAGCCCCCAGGAGAAAGATTGGGTTTTCTACCCTCCTTAAGCGCTAACAGTCTTGGAAACTCACAGGGGGCAGTTCTACCCCATAACGCCGCTATGAATCGGCATGGATTCGACGGTAGTGTATTTGTTTTTTGATTTATGTTGTGGAGTCCGTTCAAACCAGTAAGCAACCTTTCTGCATAACAGGAGGAAACTGCCTGGTCCTGCGCCACCTTTCACAATTTTTATGTCTGAGCTCATTTTGACAGGCACTGTTGTCAGCCTGACTTAAAATAGCAAATACATGTTATCTTTATCATAGGTTGTACATAATTTCCTCAGCAATATCACAATTCATATTTTCTGGTTTCCTTAACTCTACCTTTTCTATTTTCTGTATAGCATGTTTAAATGGTTAACAGGGAGGGAGGGAGCGGTTTAATTATTATTGGTAGACAGGATAAGATTATAAATATGTCACTGAAGCATTGTGAAAGCTTTTTTTCCATTAATTTCTCATTCATTTGAAATTCTAATATAAAATATTGTAGTTCTTAATAGATTTAAATTTTAACAGTTTCCAGTGGAATTCTTATTTGCCTCTTACTAAGGATATTACTTACTACTAGATGGTTACTAGTACAATACAAATGCTTACTAAAGTACTAGAATCTTCACTACCCTGACTCTGAACATCATCTTATTTACAAGTCAGTGACTGGGCAATTTAGATCTCAAATTCAAAACTAGGTAAGGTGGAGGATGTGTTAGGTCAGATTAACTAGAGAAACAGAACCAGTGACATTCTTATGTCTAAGAAAGAACTTTATATCAATAAGGCTTTATATATCAGAAAAACATCCCAGCCTATCGAACTCAAGTCTATAAGTCCAGTATTAGTTCATAAGTCCCTCTTCAGTCTCGCGGTTACCAGCAATGATGCAAAATGCAGGACTATCACAGGCCAGTGGGTGCAAAGGTGGAGGCAATGGTGGTAGACATGTGGTGGTGGACATATCTCCACGGCTCTGGCCACCATCAGGGTCATTGTGTTAGTCTGGGTACTTTAGATAAACAAATCCACATAAACTCATGTATAAGAGAGAGTTTTATGTAAAGGTTAAGTGCACATCAGAAAATATCCCAACCCAGTGCTTCCCACAAGTCCAACATTAACCCATTAACCCATTAACCCATATGTCCAACACCAAACCACAAAGTCCTTCTCTATCTCACAAAACACACACTGTGATTCCAACTGCAGAAGGAAAGCCGAGTGAGTGAATGTGTAAGCATCTCAGCGCTGGCAGGGGTCTCCACACGGGTGCTG
>NW_022111379.1:27591308-27603304 GCF_000313985.2 Echinops telfairi
TGCCCACACAGAGACCTCATTGTCTATATCCTGATTTACAGGCTAGACTCCACCCTTACATTCTTAATTCTGAAATTGACACCAGATTATGTAACTACCACAACTTTTACATCTTCAAGTTGACATGAAATTATGTAACTACTACAAAGGAAAAGCTGTAATTCTGAATAATCAAAATCATTTACTAAAAATCCTTGTTTCAGTTTCAACAATTGTGTTTGTCTATCCTGATTTCTCACCAGGTCCTATGGAGAGGAAGCCTCCACTGAACTTCAAAACATACCAGGCATTTGCAGTATAAAGATAAAAATGAAAAAAAAAAAGTCAACTACTAAGTAAACACAGATAACAGAAAAGCACTGAGGAGATGGACTTAGTTTTACAGTCTAAATGCACAAAGACAAACAAACAAAAATCTACACGCTTCTGAAATTCTGCTCCCATCAGGATCCTCGCAAGGGCCAGTTTTTCAGTTTGTAACAACGATGAGTCCAGGGCAATATTTGGAGTAATAAATCTGGCATGAAAATTAGTATAAAATTGCAAAAGCTTTATCTACTTGTTAAATCTTTCTATGCAGGTATACTACAAATTATAATGAAATTACAGAATAGCAACAGGTGCTCTACTGATAGGAAATTTTGGTTGCTGAACACCTTAAATGCATGGGTAAAATGGTTTAGCTTTGGCAAACAATAATACTGACCATCATCTAATCTTTATTCAGTGACTCAAAATCTTTGATGGGAATTCCCTAAATATTGGCATACAGTTCTTGAATTTTTTTATAAATAAGATTATTTAATTAAAACTACTAGTAGGGAGAATAAATAGCCCATAATGTAGCCATGTAGAAAACCCCCATTGGTATTTTAAAACAAGATTGT
Organism: Echinops telfairi; assembly: GCF_000313985.2. Taxonomy (NCBI): domain Eukaryota; kingdom Metazoa; phylum Chordata; class Mammalia; order Afrosoricida; family Tenrecidae; genus Echinops; species Echinops telfairi. The sequence continues at coordinate 27,592,196 of NW_022111379.1, forward strand.
GATTAGCATGGCTAAAACCCCAAACCAAACACTGCCATCAAGTCATTTCCTATAAGACAAAGAACTGTCCCTGTGAATTTCCGAGACTATAAATCTTTACAGGAGTAGAAAACCTTAGAAACTTCAAATTGTACAAAATGCTGTATTTCCGTCCCTATCCCTTAAACTTACATTTTAAGTAGTATAATCCTTTCCAGAAAAGACATTTATTCACATGGATGTTCTTTGCTTTTAAAATACACACAAAAGGATCTTATCAAAAGTAACTGTTTTCAATAGTAACAGGGTTGGTGCCAACTTGACTGGCCCAGGATTCTCAGTGGTTTGGCAGGAAAGACCTACTAATCCCCTGGGTTGATTGTAGAAACAAATCCAATGACACATATGTGTAAGAAAGAGCTTCATATCAAGAAGTAATTGAATATCAAGAAAATATCCCAGCCCAATCCAAATCAAATACATAAGTCAAAATTTAAGTCTAGTCCATAAATCCCTCTTCAGACTCATGCAGCTACATTCAATGATGGAGCATGCAGGAAGATGACAGGCCAGTCAGTGGGTAGAGTCTTGTGGATCCAATGGCATTGGCAGCATCAAAAGGCTCTGGCAGGTCTCAGCTGCATGACTTGTCAACAGGATGGTGATGGCAGAGAGAGAGGGGGAGGCAGGCCTCCAAGGAGCCATGTATCTCACCTGCTCTCCAATCAAGCTGCGACTGATTGACATGCTAAACTCCACCCCTTCACTCTTACTATCCTCAAGTTGACAGATTATGTAACTGCCATATTCCCCCATGATGAAATATATACAATGTAAATTGTATCTATACAATTGATATAATGAGATCTGCGAAGGGTAGTCAATTAATTGAAAGCACGTTTCCTCAGGAGGATAGCCTGTTTCCTCTATAAAGGAATGTAGAAAGCCTTGATTGCTTTGGGTAGGGTCTGGATCCTGCATCTGGCTCTTTTGACCTCTGGTTCCTTGGACTTGAGCCCATTGTACTGTGTGCTAATAATGGAACTCATCCGTTCCACATCACCTTGCCTGCCCACCTTGGATTCATCTTCCTCTGCAGGCACAGCCTCTGACCTGAAGACTTTGGACCCATTTGCTTTTGGACAGCCAAAGCCTGTCATCTTCCTGCCAAATTTGGGTTCATCAGCCCCTGCAGCAACTCAAGTCAGGAGAACTTTTCATTCTAACATCTGGCCCAGAGACTTGGAACTTGCTCACACTTCGAATCTACAACTATGTAAGTCTTTTAAAAAAAATACTCTCTACATACAAACATACTGGTTTTGCTTCTCTAGAGACCTCAATCTAAGACATGGTTCATTTCCTTGTTTTGTCTCTCAATTAATATTAGTAATTGCTCTTATGAGCACATGGAATGTTAACTCATTCCCCCTCAAAGCAGAACAATATTCCATCTAAGTTCTTTAGTCTTTGTGACTACCATTCGCATACCACTCACCTATCCACCCATTCATTACTTCAATAAATCTTTTTTAGTGCTTTATTAGCTAAATTATACTCCAGGCTCTGAAGATACAGCAGTACATAAAACAGACTGTGCTCATGAAGCATATATATTCTATTGTAAAAGACATAGAATAAAAGGTAAATAAGTTAATTATATAACATATTGGAGCATTGTAAATAAAGCTGGAAATGGGGCTCAAGAATATCAGAGCACAAAAAGGAAATTCCAACTTTAAATACTTGATCAATAATATCAAATTACATATTATCTGAATAGCACCGCAAGAATACCAGTATAAGGATTTTCTTTTGATTTGTTATATAGGTGGAAGGGAAATGGTTATTTGAAGTAAAAATTTTAAAAGTATTTGTGCTATTCTCACATATTAGAGAAGAGATAGAAATTACCTCAAAGAATTGACTTACTATTTAAGAAAAAGCAATGTTTTCCTGTATTGTGTGTGACCAATTGGGACCTCCCTCTCAGTCTCCCATCTCCACTCACATTCAACAACTCTACAAGTGTTCAGAGGAGGAAGAAAAACAAGAATGAAAATTAGATTTTGTCATATAAAAGTAATACGGTGATCAGGGATGCCTTCTCTGTGCAGCTGATATTGAACAGGAGCCTGAAAGAAATGAAAGTGAAGAAACAAAGTATACTAAGATCCTAAAGAAGACAGGCACCTTGGGGTGCAATAAAGGACAGGAAAGTCGGAATGGGTGGTGCAGATTGAGTACGGAAGAGTCCAGGAAACTGGCAGAAGACAAGCCATACTGGGGCTGAAAAGCATATGATATTCAGTAAAGGTTCTGAGTCAGACACAGAATTGAACTGGGATGTTAAATGGAAGGACTTGAGTTTTAGAAAGATACAGTGACTCATGTGGGGCACACGAACTTCGGAAGCAGGAGTAGAAATCATGGAGAAACTGTTCTTACAGTGGCTTAGCCCAGAAAAATGTGCTATAGGTGATGAGGTTGGTTAGAATCTGGATATCTCAAGACCATAAAGACAAGGGGCATTCCTCATGACACTTATTTTGAGAGAGAGAGAGGTGTCAAGGGCAACTTGCATTTTTGACTTGAGCAACTGAATAGATTTGAAATATTGGCTAAAACTTGGGAGTGAACTCAAGAATTCTACTTTGGCTATCTAATTGCAAAATGCCTACGCAACATTCAAATGGAGATTTTGAGTAGGCAATTAGATAACACGAGGTTAGAGTCCAAGAAAGAAGTTGAAGCACAGAAAGAACATGGATTGAGAGAAAGGCTGAAGACAGCTGTGGAGTAAACCAATAGCAAGAGAAGATGAGGAGCAGTCAACGGTAGGGGAGAACTTAGAGACTCACCAGAACTGAAAGGCACATTGAGAGTTTCTCTGTTGTGATGGTCAAGTAAAATGAAGTGGGATTTGAAAATATGATCATGGCGATCCAGGATGTGCGCCAGAACTGCCAGGTAGTGTTGTGTGAACCCCTTGGTACCTGGCCTGGAACAAGTGGAGTGGGCAGAAGCTATTGGTAGGAAAACTAGTGTTTGGTAAAGCCTCAGTATTCAGTGAAGGCAGAAATTGAAATCAAGGGGACCAGGGCAATCTCTATGATCAAACTGTATACCCTTAAGGATTGGAGAAAGGGACGGAGCTAGAAGGGTTCTTAAATAAAGGGACTTAAGATGCAAGATAATTTATTTGAACACTGAAGAAAATGCTGGTCCTTATATGAATTATATAAAGACGAATGTGGCATCAGGATTGGAGGAAGGCTTATTAACAGCCTTACTTGCTGACAGTGAGGAGGACTGGAAGCATGTGCTGCTTTCAGTATTGATTACAACATAATGTAAAGACCAAAACGGTCACAACTGGACCAATAGATAAAACCAAGATTAATGGAAAAAAGGTTAAAGTTGTCAAGGACTTCGTCTTGCTTGGATCCAAAATCAATGCGGATGGAAGCAGCAGTCAGAAGATCAAAGAATGCATTGCATTAGGTAAATCGACTGCACAAGACCTCTTAGAGTATTGGAAACAAGGGTGTTACTTTGAGGACTAAAGTGAAACTTTCTAAAGCCACGGTATTTTCAACTGCTTCATATGCATGTGACAGTTGGACATTGAATAAGGAAGGTCAAAGAAGAATTGATGCATTTGGATTGTGGTGCTAGAGAAGAATATTCAAAGTACCATGTACTATTAAAAGCTCAAACAAATCTGTCTTGGAAGACGTAAGGCCAGAGTGGGCCTAAGAGGCAAGGATAGTGAGACTTCCTCTCATACTTTGCACATGTTGACAGGAGACACCAGTCCCTGAAGAAAGACATCATGCTTGGTAAAATAGAAGGGCAGCAAACAAGAGGAAGGTCTTCAAGGAGATGGATTGACACAGCGGCTTCAAGAACGGGCTCAAGCATAGAAGCAATTGTGATGATGGTGCAGGTCTGGGCAGTGTTTTTCTGTTATACATAGGGTCACTATGGGTCGCAGCATGACTTGATAGCACCTGACAACAACAGCAGCAACATATGGCCAGAAGACTTGAGCATAATCAATACAGTCTCTTGAAAATCAGTGGTTTCCTTTGTCTTGTATAGGAAAAGATATTTGTAATAATTTAAAAATATTACATGACAGCATATTGATTTTAATTTGCCTTCAGAATTCAGCACATTTCTAACAAGATATGCTTTCCTTTCTGATTACACTATGCCAGTTTATGCTACTGGTCTCACATTTTTCCCTCCCTAATCACAAGTTATATCACAGACCTACCGGGTGGAAAAATGGCTAATAGCCTTTTTATTTCTAAATACAATTGGTAGGAAATGGATTTTTTTTAAAAAGCAAGTTAATCTCATGCTTCACTCAAGCTGTTTTATCATTGTTGTTAGGTACTAAGAATTGGTTCCAACTCATAACAAGCCTATGAAGAACATCATGAAACACTTTCCAGTCGTGCACCACCTTCACGATCACTGCCATGTTTGAGCACATTGATACAGCCCCCGTGCCAATCAATCTCGCTGAGGGTTTTCCTCTTCTTTCTTGGTGACCCTCTTTGTTATCGAGCATGTTGTCCTTTAGCAGGCTCTCCTGATAACATGTCCAAAGTACACCAGATGAAGCCATTCTTGCTTCAAGGAGCATTCTGGCTGTACATCAGAAGAACAGAGCCAATCTGTGATGGAAGAAGACAAATAAATCATATTTTGTCAGTCCATGACATATTCACTCGTCTTTGCCAGCATCATTCAAATGCATCAGTTCTTCTCCAGTCCTCCCTGTTCACTGTGCAGTTTTCCTACGCACATGAGGCAACTGAAAATACTAGGGCTTTGGGTTCGATATACTTTACTCTTTTTCACAGTGAAATCTTTGCTTTTTAGTGCTTTGAAGTAGTTTGCAGCAGACATGCCTAGTGCTATGTGTCATTTAATTTCTCTAATGCTGGGCACTGGTTATGGAGTCAAGTAAAATTAAGACTGATAATTTCAATATTTTCTCCATTTACCATGATGTTGCTTATTAGTAGTCATGAGAGTTTTTATTTCATTATATTAAGGTGTAATTCATACTGAAGTCTTTGATCTCTGTGTTAGGTTTGGTTCAACAGAGAAGCAAAACAAGAGATGCTTATATGCGTTTGTAAATAGAGATATCAAGAAATGGCTTACATAGTTGTAGAAGTAGTTAAGTCCAGCCAGGTTAAATTAAGGTCCTTCTGACTGGTGTAGCTGTGGAGGCTGATGAATAGGAATCAGGATGATGAAGTGAGGTTAGGGCAGGGAACACAGGCTGATGGATACAGAGGTAAATGAATCCACTGTTGGTAGTTCACTGAGGGCTCCTGGGATTGGCAGGAGACTAAGGAACAAGGCACAGGATTCAGCTGCAGTAGAAATGAAAGGGCAAAGAGAACTTTGCTCTGCTCAGCATTTCTCTTATGAGGTGTAAAAGCCATACCCCCAAGTACGTCTCCAGGCACAAGTTGGGCTCTACCCCTACTTTCACCGTGGAAGGTCTAGTCGACATACAGTCTTAACCATCCATGTACTCTTCAATTTCACTAAGCAGGGTGTGTCATTTATATATCACAGGTTGTTAATGATTCTTCCTCCAGTCTTGCTGCCATATTTTCTACATATAGTCCAACTTCTGGGAATATTTGCCTAGCTTATGAATTGAATAAGTATTGTGAAAAGATAGAACCCTAACAGACACCTTTCTTGATTTTCTACCATGCAGCACCTCCCTGTTCTATTTGAACTGCCTTTTGCTTTATGTACAGGATCCACCTGAGCACAATGAAGTGTTCTGATTTCCAATTTATGTACTGTGATCCATAATTTGTTATGATCCCCCAAATCTCATGCCTTTGCATAGTCAATAAAACACAGGTTTACCTGGTATTCTCTCAGTAAAGGTAAATCTGACATCAGCAATTTAATAACATCTTCTAAATCCAGCTTCAAGTTCTGTCAGTGCACTGCTACAACCATTTTAAAATTATCTTCATCAAAAATTTACCTGTGTGATATTAATGTATTGTTCAATAATTTCCGTATTCTGTTGGATCACATATCTTTGGAATGGGCACATTTAAGTAACTCCTCTAGAGTGTTGGCAGATAAATGTTTTCCAAATGTCTTGACATAGACCAATGAGCATCTCCAACATTGCGTTCACTTGTTGAAACATATCAGTTGGTTCTCCTTTGCCACATTTTCCACCAATGCCTTTAAGTGCAGCTTGGACTTCTTGATTATATTCTACCTACTAAAATGAGTGAACATTGGCCATTTATTTTCAGATACAGGGATTCAATATATCCTCCCTTTTTTTCATCCTCTGTACTTTGCAATTCAAGGCTTAAGGTTTTTATTTTTCTCTTCTCCAATTCTCCATCTTCAAGAACACTGAGTATATTCTTTTCTTCTGGCTTTCTTTAGGTCTTTGCACACTTCATTGTAACACGTAGTCTTCTTGAGCTGCCCTTTGAAATATTCCGTTCAGCTCTTTTACTTCATAATTTATTCCATTCACTTTAGCCAATATATTTCAAGACCAAGTTTAAGAATTTCTTCTGATACCTGTCTTGTTCTTTTCTTTTTCCAGTCTTTTTAATGACCTTTTGCTTTTTTTATATATGATATCCTTGATGTCAATCCACAACTGATCTGATTTTCAGTTATTTATGCATTAATGTATCAAATACATTCTTGAAATCGTCTATAAATTCAGGTTGTGACCTGATTGACAGGCTAGATCCCACCCCTTCACTCTTAGTATCCTCAAGTTGACACGAGATTATGTAACTAGCAAACATACTGTGGTGACTTATAGGTTGCTCTGATGCTGGAAGTTACATCACTAGTATTTCAAATGTCAGCAGGGTCACTCAAAGTGAACAGGTTTCAGTGGAGCATCCAGAATAGGAATTATCCACAATGAATGAATCAGCTGCCCACTTTGGAGGAAGTAGTCACTGAAAATCTTATGCATAACATCCAAATATTTTCAGATACTGAAGGCCTAAGGAATAAAAGCAAAACATTGTGCCAGGAGACAGGCCCCTTGGGTGGGAAGGTACTTGAAATGTTACTGAGGAGGAATTGCTTTCTCAAAGTAGAATAGAGCATGGTGGTGTGAATTGTCTAAATTCTGTGGGAGTAAAGCCTTAGGACGTCATTTGCTGATGGGGCACAATTCAAAATGAGAAAAGTTGCAAAAATCTGCTAATAATTGGATTGGAATTTACAATGTATGACTCTAAGAACACACTCAGAACATACATTAACCTGAAAGAACTCAAGGAAAATTTCCAGGCTGGAGTTGAAATATTGAGAGAAAATTCTAAGGAAATTGGAAGTTGTCAAAAATGAAACAAAATGCCTAAGGATCAATATTTTAGGCACTAGTGAGCAGAAATGAACTGGTATTAACCATTTTGAATCAGAAAACCACATGGTTTACTATGCCAGGAATGAATGACACAATCAAGTGGAATGGTGTTGCACTCGTTGTCATAAAGGGCATTTCAAGGCTTATCTTTAAGTACAATGCTGTCTGTGATAGTATTAGATCTACCTGCCTTCAAGGAAATCCAATCTGTACAATGATTATTCAAATTTATGCACCAAACATCAGTACTAGTAATGAAGAAATTGAAGAATTCTACCACTGTCCTCAGTCTGAAATTGAGCAGACTTGCAATCAAGATGCATCGATAATTATTGGCATTTGCAATTCAAAAGTTGGAAACAAAGAGGAAGGAACAACAGTTGGAAAATATTATTTTGATGGCATAAACAAAGGGGGAGATTGCATGAAAGAACCTTGCAAGACTAATGATCTGTTCAGAGCAAATATCTTTTTTCCAACAACATAAATGACAACTACACACATATACTTCTCCAGATGAAATAAACAAATGAAACTGACTAATTTGTGGGAAGAGACGATGGAGAAGCTCAATATCAGTAGCTAAAATAAGGTCAGGGGCTGACCGTGAAACAATCCGTCACTTGCTCATATATATGTTCAAGTTAAAGCTGAAGAAAATTCAAACATGTCCACAAGAGCCAAAATGCAAACATGAGTATATCCTACCTAAATCTCAAGAACAGATTTGATGCACTGAACACTAATGACAAAAGACCTAATGAGCTGTGGGAAGACATCAAGAACATCATTCATGAAGAAAGCAAAAGGGCAAGGAAAAAAGAAAAGATCCAAGTGGATGCAAGAAGAGACTCTGAAACTTGCTCTTAAGCATAGAACAACAGAGGTAAATGGAAGAAATGATGAAATAAAAAAGGTGAGCAGAAAATTTCAAAGGACAGCTCAAGAAGACAAAGTCAGATATTGTACAATGAAATGTGCAAAGATCTATATTTAGAAAACCAAAGGAAAAGAATGCACTAAGCATATATTAACCTGAAAGAACTCAAGAAAAACTTCCAGCCTCGAGTTGCAATATTGAAAGATTATATTGGCAAAATATTGAATGATGCAGAAATCACCAAAAGATGGAAAGAATACACAGTCACTATCAAAAGGACTACAGGATATTTCACGATTTTAGGAGGCTGCATATTAGCAAGAACCAATGCTACTGAAGGAAGAAGTTCAAGCTGCACTAACAGCATTAGCCAAAAACAAGGCTTCAGAAATAGATGGAATACTAATTGAAATATTTCAACAAACTACTCATCTAGGGTAAGAAATTTGGAAGGCAGCTACGTAGCCAACTGACTGGAAGAGATCCATTTTTGTACCCATTTCAAAGAAAGTTGACCCAACAGAATGTGCAAATTATAGAACGGTATCACTGCTATCACATGCAAGTGAAACTTTGCTGAAGATCACCTAACAATTGTTGCAACAGATCATTGACAAGGAGCTGCCAGAGATTCAATCCGGATTCCAAAGAGGATGTGGAACTAAGTGTATAACTGTTGATGTCAGATGGATCTTGGCTGAAAGTAAATAATACCAGGAAGGGGTTTGCTTATGTCTTATTGACTCTACCAAGGCATTCGATCATGTGGATCATAATAAACTGTGGATACCCTTGAAAAGAATGAATTCCGGTACACATAATTGTGTTCATGTATCAAGAGGCCATTGTACAAACAGAACAAGGGAATACTGCATAGTTTAAATGGAAAATTGTGTCTCAAGGTTGTATCCTCTCACCGTACTTACTCAGTTTGTATGTGAGCAAATAATTAAAGAAACTGGATTATATTAAGTAGAATGTGGCATCTGGATTGGAAGAAGGGTTATTAACCTTTTTTATGTTGATGACACAACCTTATATGCTGAAAGCACTGGAAGCACTTGCTGATGATCAAGGATTCAGTATGGATTACAACTTAACGTAAAGAAGACCAAAATTCTCACAACTGGACCAATAGGTAATGTGTTCATCCGGGTTGACTAGAGAAACAAATTTATTGACACTGATATGTGTGTAAGAGAGAGCTTTATATCAAAGAGCAATTGAACATTGAGAAAACATCCCAAGCCAGTCCAGATCAAGTCCATAAGTCTGATATTAGCCTGTAAGTACAATATTAGTTCATAAATTTGTTTCAGACTCACACAGCACATGCAATGTTGCAAAATGCAGGAAGACCACAGCTCAGTGGTTGCAGGAAAGTCAAGCAGAGAGAGTGTGGCCCACCTCCAGGGAGACACAGAGGAAATTCTCAGAATGCTCATGATTAGACCACGCCTACTAGGAGGCATTACCAGGCTGTAACCTGATTGACAGGCTGGACCCCACCCCTACATTTATTTATTAAGTTGACATGAAATTTATGAAGTTGACATGACATGACCACAGGTAATATTACAATAAATGGAAAAAAGATTGAAATTGGCAAGGATTTTGTCTTGTTTGGACCCACAACCAATGGTAATGGAAGTAGCAATCAAGATGTCAAAGTATGCATTTTATTAGATAAATCTGCTGCACACAGCCTCTTAAGAGTTTTGAAGCAGGAAGGTTACGTTGAAGAATAAAGTGTGCATGACTAGTATTTTCAATTGTCTCATATGCACATGCAAGTTGGATGTTTAATGAACATGATCAAAGAATAATCAATACATTTGAATTTGGTGCTGTGGAAGAATAATGAAAGGACCATGAACTGCCAAAAGACCTAACAAATCTGGCTTGAAAGAAGTACAGCCAGAATGCTCTTGGGCAAGGATGTGAGACTTTGTCTCATGTACTTTGGACATGTTGTCAAGAGAGACCAATTCCTGGAGAACACCATCATGCTTGGTAAAGCAGAAGGGCAGAAAAAAAAAGAGGATGGCCCTCGTCAAGATGGATCAATACATTGTTACAGTACCTGTAACAATGGGCTCAAGTATAGGAACAATGATCAGGATGGCACAGAACCTGGCAGTGTTTCATTGTGTTGTGTTATGGGCTAAGTGCTGTGTCGTAGTGTCGCCATGGGTCAGAATGACTCAATGGCACCAAACAACAGCTTCAACTTCAACTGAGATAAGTGCAATTAATGATCTATTCTGCAGTGTGCAATTATCCTTTTTATATAAGCTATAAGTGCAATTAATATATAAGTGCAATGATAAGTGCAACTTATATAAGTGCAATTAATGATCTATTCTGCAGTTTGCTTATATGACTTATATAAGTGCAACTAATTATCTATTCTGCAGTTTGCAATTATCCTTTTTATATAGGATATAAGTGCAATTAATATATAAGTGCAATGATCTATTCTGCAGTTTGCTTATATGACTTATATAAGTGCAATTAATTATCTATTCTGCAGTTTGCAATTATCCTTTTTATATAGGATATAAGTGCAATTAATATATAAGTGCAATGATGTAAGTGCAACTTATATAAGTGCAATTAATGATCTATTCTGCAGTTTGCTTATATAACATATAAGTGCAATTAATGATCTGTTCTGCAGTTTGCAATTGTCCTTTTTATGGATAACATTGAGCTTCTCTATCATCTCTTTCTACAGATATTCTCAACTTGATTCTAGTGTATTCCACCTGACAAGGTCCACATGTTGTTGCCATTCATGTTGTTGAAAAAGACATTAAAAATGAGTAAGTTCATGGTC
>NW_022111379.1:27607860-27620855 GCF_000313985.2 Echinops telfairi
CAGATCTCCAAGTGCTTCTTCCTAAATTACCTTAGTCTGGGAGCTCTACTGAACCCTGTTCGCAATCACTAAACCTGCTGGTATTTGCAATAGCAGTGGCATAGCTTCCAACAACAACATGCAAGCCATCATAGAATGACACACCAACAGATAAGAGACATATACTGCTACATTTGGAACTCTAGAATTCAGCATTATTTCAAATTACTGGAGAAAAGTTTAGCTGATTAAGATTAGTAGAAGGCCAATGCCTATTGGAAACATCTTGCCAGAAGACCCAGGTTCTATATGCATAAATAAGATACAGTCCAGGAGTGGAGAACAGAAAATTGCACCATATAACTCCCACCAAACCACCTTTCCCTGCATGGGTCTGGTATGAAGGGAGGGGGAAATACTGATAAGATTCACCTGTAAGTAATTGTGAACGAGATTCCTTGCAATCTGTCCTGCTGAGTACAAAACAAGACCACTGAGAATCAGGTTGTGTGAGCTTATCACAGGCAAAGTCCGAAGTGGACTGTGTACTCTGGCCCCAGCATCTGGTTTACCCATGCCTGACCTGACTGTGGACTGAACTGCACAATCACCACGTGAGACATTTCCTGTGAGTCCTGTGAGCTACTGCAGCAATTTGCAGAACCCAGAGGTTGGAAGGAGATGGAGCAGACTATCATTTTGCAAGAGTTGGACTACTGGGACTTTTTCAATATCCAACTTCTTTGGATATGTTTGAAATTAATTTTTCTAAAAGAAATTATGGTCACATTTACTCTGCTGCAGGATAGACCTGCCTCCAGAACATACCTGTTCAGACAGGAACTACATTTCCTAGTCTCCATTGCAATTGGCAGGGCCATGTGACAAATTCCAGTGGTTTTACCACCGGCAATGAGGTCCAGAAATGAATCAGGTGTTTCTCTGTGATGCAGAGCATTCCCAAGGTCTAGCAACTAGTGGAACCACAGGATGGAAAGAACCATTTCTCTTTATCACTGCATATAGAAGGCATCCCACTGCCTTATTGCGCATCAGTAAGAAGCAAATTTCCCTTGTGCTGTAACACTAGAATTTGGGGGGTTGTTGTAAAAGTTAGCATTACTAATGCATGTACTTCCTTAAGTAAGATGAATTCAAAAGTCAAGCTAGAAAAATCCCCTCTTCTCTGCCTAGAGTTTAGAAAAAATCAAACAAGCAGGATTGCAAATCTTTTTAGGAGGCAGGTTCATCTTTCTCATGTGGAATGGCTGGTGGGCTTGAACCACTGACCTATAGTCAGCAGCCCAGTGAGGAGCCTACAGAAATAAATTAATGAGTAGTGAATCATGGTCTCCTCACCAAAGAGCAGCTGGTTGCACACTGATGAGCAGAAATTGGTCAGTGAACACTAAGATGGTCTATTCTAGCTGCTTTGGTTGATGTCTCTCATTTTAGGATGAGACCCTGAGACCTTACCCAACTCCTCTGGCTTCCCAGAGGCATGGGCAAGCTACATCTATAGGAGTCTTAATTCCTAATCAGTTGTGTGAAAGTCATGTCCATCCTGGGTGATCCAAGGCAGAGAGACCTGTGAGAAGCTGTTCTGGAGCTAGGGGTGTGATAACCTGAAGTTGTGACTGGAAGACAAGTGCCAACCTTGTTTTTTATCCACACACCAACCTGAAGGAGGATGTAGACATCCTCACTGTCAGGTGACCAGCATTAGTGTATACCGACTACAACACAAAGACAGGTGAGGACAAATGAGGCACTCTCCATGTCCCTCAGGGGAACGCAAAAGCCATCCCTCAGCTCATCCAAGTAATCTCAGACCCTAGACTGTGCATAATCACCAATGTACCACTCTGCACATATATATACATATACATATATATATGGCTCAGTGGTAAAACAATCACTTTTCAAGCAGGTAACTTCAGTTCAATTCCTGGCTAATATACCTCATGCAAAGCTGAAATTAATTAGGTTAACCAAACACTATGATACATATACAAGGGGGTACACCCCCCCAAAAAAAATCCAGAAAAAAGCTGGGCGGAGCTTTTGTAGTAGGCATTTTCCCCACCAGGGTAGCATCCAGCAACTTGCTCTGAGTTAGTGAACCCAGTGGCATTGCATGGGAATTTTCTCTCTGGTCACAGTGACTTTTTTTTTCTTCCGTAAAAGCAGTTTTGTTCAATCTCTTTTTTGTGATGGCTGATTTAAGAAGACAGTGTGTGGCCGTGAAATTTTGTTTCCCACTTGGGGAAAATACCGCAGATACTGTTGTAATGTTGAACACAGCTTGCACGGACAGCACTATGGGAAAAACTGAAGTGTATGAATGGTTTTCTCGTTACCAAAAAGGTGAAATGTTGCTTGATGACAAACCTCATTCTAGATGTGAGTCAAATTCCTGAATGGATGAAAATGTCATTTGTAGTGCATTTGGAGCTTATTCCACCAGGTCAGACTGTTAATCAAGCTTTCTCTGAAAAGTAGCTAACAATGCGTGACAAAAAAAGGCCTGATTTGTGGCAGATGACCACAGATTTGTCACCATGACAGTGCACCTGTTCACACAGCCATTTCAGTGCACAAGTTCTTGGTTAAAAAAACAGCACTTCTCTCTTGCCCCGTGCACCTTACTTACCAGACCTTGCTCTTTCTTTGCGACTTCTTTTTGTTTCCACAAATGAGAAAGGACATGAAAGGAAAGCAATTTAACTACATAGAAGAGATGAAGAAAAAAATGAGGGAGATGTTGTCAGCCATCCAAACAGATGAGTGTGAAAAATGTTTCCAAGAATGGAAAATATCAATACATAGCTTTGAAAAAAAATATGTTTTTTGGGGGGTACCCCCCTTGTAGATAAGATTTAAGTGCTCTTTGAACAATTAACAAGTCACAAAATATGCCTGAGACCCCATTATATTTCCTGCCAGACTTTTCTTTTGCAGAAGTTTTTCAGCTCTATATCTTGAGCTGGTTCCAGTCAGACCCAGGAGCATGCCCCAAGGAAGTGGTCCTGGCCTCCAACTGATTCTGGAATATTCATATTCATATCAAGGAACCAAAATTTGTGCTACAAACTACATTTGTGCTACATGGACTCATGTCAGAAGCAGGGAGTTAGTTCACTGGTCACTTCTGAAACTGTAACTTTGCCTCTCCCATGAATAATGGATAGCATCTCCCCAAGGTCCTGCAGATGGGTACTTCCTTTTTCTTCAGACTTAAAAACAGACCAACCCCTTTGTTTGGAGAGACTGATTTGAAAGTGATCAATTGCCCTGTCTCCTTAGTTGATAAAAACTTTGCTACTCTTGTCTATCTGCTTCTGAGTTATTCTTTTCCTGATGCCAGGTGGCAGACCCATTGAGTTCTATAAAACTGACATGATGAGTCTGGGGAGGCTTGTGTGTTGGCATGTTTCAGCTGTGCTTCCAATTAAGATGGACCAGGAGGAAAGGCCTGGTGATCTACCACTGACTGTCCATTGAAAACATAACTCTGACCAGCACAACACTGATCAGCAATTAATCACAGAGATGGTACAAGACTGGGCAGAGTGTACCGGTCTGTTGTGCATGGGGTTGTAATGAGTTAGGGGCCAATTGTGGCTAATAGTAACTTGATGGACTAATGGGATTTGCTTTAAAATTACCAAGCAAAGGGCTGAGGTAGGGCAAGGTGAAATAAATAGAGTATGGATGAACCAAAATTGGCCAAATATTGTACTTATTGAAACTGGATGAGGGATAAACAGGGGTCACTTTATTTTCTGTGTGTATTTGAAAATTTATAAGTTTAAGAAATGTTTTAAATGGACGGGGAAACAGGAGACAACTAAATATACTTCTCCTCCCATTCTTGTTATGTTCAGGATACCATGGAGACACAAGAGAGTTGCTTACCACAGATAGATTGCTTTTTCTCTGTTTTCATTAATATTTACAATATGTCATTAATTTCAAGACTGATCACTTAATAGTTTTAAAATTAATTTAACAAATAAAAGGGAAAGCCATTTTGTCTTTTTCATTACTCCTTGAAGCCCAGAAGACCTCTCCTAGTCCTGACATGGACACATAAATAAATGCATACACTAAGAAGAACATACATAAAAATCAACAGAAACAAACCTGCCAGTTTTTTAATAGAACAACAATGATTCCTCTTTGCACCTCCCATGCTGACTTTTCCTCTTCAGATCCCAAAATCCAAACGTACTGCAGTTGAGTTATTCCAACTCATAGTAACCCTATAGGGCAGGATAAAACTGCCCCTGTGGGTTTCCAAGACTGTACCTTTTTACAGGAGTCTCCTGTGGAGTGACTGGTGGTTTTGAACTTCTGATGTTTCAGTTAGCAGCCCAACCTCTAACCATTATGCCACCAAGGTGCTCTTCCTCCTCAGAAGAGCAGCACAGAAATTTCAGAAACCACCCAAGTGCATTCCTCATTCTCCAATTAAATATTTCTGTTTTATCCTCACAAACATTTGCAGTTTCCAATACATACAAATACCATTTCTTGTTTGATTATGCATTATTCATTTGGTGGTTTTTGTTATGTGTAATTGAGTGACAGTGATTATCTTCTTCAAGTTGTGCTAGCATTTTACTATCCTTTTCCAAATTACTCCAACTCCAATACCATTAACTCAATGTTCCCTAAGCATACCTCCTATTCTTAGTTACCACTAACAATATTTGATTTCTATATATGTGCTTACTTTATGTAGGTGAGATTGTACAGTATGTCTTTTTGCCACTGACTTATTTTACTCAGCAAAACTTTTCTAAGGTTTACTCCAATTGCAGCATACATACACATATATTTTAATGTCTAGGACAAAGCTTGTGTTTACATCCTAAAGTGTATTTGCTTGTGGCATTTGCTTTTGGGAGAGCAAGTAAAACAAAGAGGATGACATCTAGACTTCTAAGAAATATATTTGAGGCATATTTGCAAAAGGGAATTTATCATACATGCAATGGATTGTTTTAGTAGTCTGTTGGATTCATTTTTATCTTCAAGGACTTCCCCCAAAGAACTCAGCTTCGCTTTTCCTTTGCCTCTTTGTGACTCATACTTCTTCAGTAATAGCTCTTTGTAGACTACATTCTGCAGACACTGTGTGACTTACCACAAGGGACAGAGGCCTTTTCCAGGAGACCACTCCAATGAGACCAGACAGCAGCACCTAGAAGGGCAAAAGTTAAAGAATTAAGATGCATCAGGAATTTTTAATAAGCAATCTAAACAAAACTCATTTTTTTAACCCAAGGAAGGCCAACAAAATGCAGCACAAATTATGAGCATAGGTACTATATATAGTACAGTGAATTATGTAATATGACTCTTCCAGCCATGGTCTTTGTAACTTCCACCAAACGTCTTTTTTTCTGATGAATCTGGGTAAGAAAAGTTGGAGGAAGACACTGATAGAATTATATGATTCCATTGTGAGTGATTGTTCCAAAAGTTGACTCCAACTCCAGGCCATCCTATAACACTGGGTAGAACTGCCCCAGTGAGTTTCCAAGACTGTAGCTCTTTATGGGAGTAGAAAGTCTCATCTTTCTCCCTCCTTCAGCCCTGCAGTTAGCAGCCCAATGTGTAATCACTACACCACCTGGGATCATCTTAGCAAGGTTTAATTCTGATTGTAAAAACTTGGAACTGGTTGGCATTGGTTACTTTTACCATCCTGCTGGGTATAAAAGGAGCTACCTGAGAAGCAAGGAGGGGAGAATTCCCTACCATGAAAAGAAAAGAGCTAGGAGTAGATTGTATCCTTTGGACCCCAAGACAGTGGGGCTGTCAGGGTAAAACCAAAAGCCAGAGCACAAGACGTACGTAGCAGGGGCTTCGTATTTCACAGAGTGAGCAAAGCTAAGTGCCTTCAGGCCAGAGTTTGTCAGCCATGTATGATACCCCCAGGAAGTTGGTTTGCTGACTCCTGGAGACAGAGGGGAGAACCCTCAGGTTAAGGTGTTCTGTGCCCTTTGGGTATTTATTAGTAGTGTTAAAAGCTTTGTAACATTGTCTGAGCAGGGCAGAGGCCAAGGAGCTGAGAAGCTGTGACTGAGAAGTCAATGGCCAGAGAGGCCAGTCAGTGGGCATAATAGAATTTACTGGAAGGCCTGTGCCCTGAGCATTTCTGATCCTGAATTTCAGCACATTAACTTATCTAATAAACCCTAAAATCATGAATACAATCTGTGTGTTCTGTGTGGCCCTTGCAATGAACCTAGTTAAGAAGTAGAGAATGCTGTGGGAGGGATGGATGCTGTCAAAATTGGTAATGAAAGTTGGAGGGTGGAATCGTGTCTACACTCAGCCTTATAGGAATTAGCCTTGGGCTCCCACTGATGGCAACTTTTCCCCCCTTGTGAAGTCATAAGAGGTTTCACGTTGTTCCCCACATGTTGTTACAGTATGTTTATAATTTCCATTCCAATGCTCCTGGCCACTAAAAGGTGCACCCAGTCATTTACTTAGCCTTGAATTATGCTGGTCCAGAAAGTCTGAGTTTTCTGAAAGCTGCTTTCTCCACTTTGGTCTTGTAAGTTATTTGGCAATACTACTTCAATATCTGACAATGTTTTGATGCTATCCATATTATCCACTAGCTAATTCCTCAAAAGGAGACAGACCTTCTTTGGTCTGTTCTTAGTTTCAAAGCTCTGATAAAGGCTGTTTGGTGACCCTGCTGGCATTTGAAATACCAGTTGCATAGCTTTCAGCATCACAGCAACACAAAAGCCCCACAGTACGACAAACTGCCAGATTTAAGTGATGGGAAGGCCCTCAAAAGATGGATTAACACAGTGGCTGTAACAATGGGCTCAAACATAAGAACATAAGAACAATTGTGACTATGGTACAGGACGGGGGTGTGGTGTGGTGTTTTGTTCTGTTGTCCTGTTGTTCTGTTGTCCACAGGGTTGCTATTAGTTGGAACAGTCGATGGCACCCAATAATAACTTCAATATCACACACACACACACCACAAAATGTGGACCCTAGGTCTGTCTTTACCAGTGACTCTTGATGGGCTTAAATCTCCAACTTTTTGGTTAGCAACTGAGCTCATTATCCATTTGCATCACATCACAGCAAGGATTTAAAGCATCCTTTTGAAAAAAAGCAAAACTCTTCTCACTCTAATGTTAACCAGCTCTTTGCCCCTCTGCTCTGGGTGCTGCGGACCTGTCAGATCCATCCAGACCCACAGGATCAATGGTTGGCTGGCCCTCAACTGCATATTGCTCATCCTCTCACCACGCAAGTTTGTGACCCCTGTTCATCTGTCATTGATGCGACTCCCTAAGTTTGTACAGACCAACCCTTTCCCAGGTTATCTTGCCCTATCTGGCCTTTCTCTTTCAGCAGTCTCCTCGTTCCTGGCTCTCCTCTATTAGCTGTATTACATGAATATTCATAAGTTTTCTTTTTCTTAGAAGAAATCACCTTCAGCCTTTTGTTGACTTTTTCCTAGGCTGCCTCCCAAGTTCATACTCCTGCTATTAGGGCTTGGCTGGCTGTAACCCAGATCAATTCTTAGGCATTCCCAGTCTCCTTGGGTGTAGGAAGATCAATAAAACTATGGAAACACATTCACTAACCCCCCAACCACTGTAACCCAACGTTGACCTTTCAAAGACTGAAAGGCTGTAAGTCCAGTCATCACTCTGCCAGTTGATGACTTACCAGTCTTTCCGTTTGAAGCATCTCATTTATAGACTTTTGGGGACAGTTCTCCCTCGCCCTTTACTCACTTGTTTTCATGCTCCCTAGGCATTTTCCACCCTCTAATCCTTTTTTCACCCGTTTCTCAAGATCCCCTCTTCAGCCTTTTAGATAAAAGGCTCCATTGTTCCATTGTAGTTCCAGTTCTGATTGGGGCTTCTCTAACACCCACGTAATAGCTGTTACCCTCAGTGAGTTCCAGTCCAGCTGTTCCCTTACAACTGAGTCTCATTTTTACCAGGCACTGCTTTGGTGTCCTCTACAGCTTAGCACTGCCCCCACACTCCCATCTCATAAGGATGAGGTTCTGATTTTCCAACATACCCTACTAAATGATTTTTCCACCACTCTCCTGGCACCCAGGCTACTCTGGGCACGTTGAGTCAAATGAACTGCAATCAAATCACATGCGACAAGCAGGTTCCATACTTTCTAGACTGTCTCTATCCACACTCACCTCCTAGATAAGCACCTTTTTGAGAAATTCTATTACCCTAGTCGTTCTGGCTTCATGGCTAGGCTCCTACTTCTTTCTCGTCCCTTAGGCTTTAACTCTGGCATTGTTAGGTAGCCAGAACAGGGACCGGGGTGTCTACTGGGCATGCTACAAATTCAGGCTCCCAGCCAGGATGGGGTTGTACACCTACGTGGGTGGTACACCTGGGTGGGCCCCAATCTAGGGCAGGTGGGCTTAATTCAGCTAATGGGGTCAACCAGCACTGGCTACCATGCCTCCTGGCGGAAGGCCCTAGAAAAGGCAGGACTTTCCAGACCACGTCCTCTTTTTCCAGCTGCTCCTCCGTGGTCCTGCGGCTGGTCTCTCTCTCTGGCTTGTGTTCAGTTACCATGACGCCTGAAACAGCGTCTATCCTTTATAAAAAACCCACTTGGATCACAAACTAGGCTTTGGCGTGAATTCTTTCTCATTCGAAGTCAAGGACCCAGGTTTTTCTCACCGGAGGAATCTAAGAGCATCTCTCTGATAAACTAATTCCAAAAAGTGTCCTCCGTTTTACAGCACACCAACATCAGTCTCAATCAGACCAGACCTAAATAAAGGTTGTGAATGATCACCTTCTAAAATATTCAATTAATGGTATATAGAGTCTCTTACTTTTCATTTTTACCAGTGGAAATTTTACCCATTCTGATACATAGTTCAATATCAGCATTCATAGAAAGGCTTAGGAATTCAAGAATAAAAGGGCTCCCCTTAAAATCACAAGCTACTACCTGACCTCTGAAAGTATGTTTAAGCAATGAACAACAGGAGAGAGGGGAAATATGGTCACCAGGTAATAAGCATGGCAAGATCTCTTTCACAAACAGAAGCCACTCTGTACACTCCCCTTCCCCTGTTCAAAGTGACCTTTTTCTTCCCCTAGTTCCATCCACTAAGCCAAATCACTTGCCATGCTGGCCTGTGGGGCTCCTGAATGGATAGAAAACCATTTGGGCAGCTTAGTGCTTAGTTGTACTATGATTGTTGAACTGTTAGTAGGCAGACAATCATAGTCTTGATACATCAATGCCCTATATTCTGTATTAAGATTTTTTTTTTTCTGGAAAACCTGTGACTGATATTCTTAGTGTATATTATTGTAAATTTCCCTGACAACCAACTCTCATTGTTTGTATAAATAGCATCCAGCCATGAAAGGGTATATTGTGCCTACATTGGCACAAGTGCCTTTCTCAACCATTCTTTAAAAAATTAGTACTAAGGGCTAATCAAAGACAATATTAACAAAAAATCTTTATGCCCAGGAGAATGATTGACAAGACTCTACCATGAATTAACGAGATTTTGAAAGGGAGCCAAATGCAGATTAAAAAAAAAAAAATCCAGGAATGGGTTTTGGGCTTGCACTAAATTCTAGGTTCAATTTAAGAACAATTAGTTCTTAAAACATGGCCCTGCTCGATACTCACTCTCAGGAAGGGGACACAGAAGATATGGGTGCTATAGCAAAGTGTGGTGAAGAAATTAGATGGTGCCTGACTATCAGAATAATGCCTGAGGTCTTAAAAGCTTGCTTCCAAATAAGCAGCCATCTAAATGTGATGTCAACAGAGACCACATGGAAGAAGGACACCAACAACAGTGACCAAAGTGTTGTAAATCATATAATCTGAAGCCAAAGGAGGGAATAGTGAGAATCTAGTTTTCAGAAGGCTATAGATGACAGTGGGAGCCCAAGATACATTTATGAGAACTACATAGGAAATAAGCCTCTGGTGATTTCCCTCTATCCATAATAGAGAGATGGGAAGAAATTAGTTGCCAAATAGAGTGCACTGGAGAGATTAATATAGAAGATCTAAATAATAAGCCTTGCCAAGTGAGTCTCCCTATGATGCACATTAGGACTGATCTGGTTTTCAACATTTTCTGTATTTTTGTTTGTTCCTATTGGTGTTTATCAGATGTGTTTTGTCATTGGGGGTGACTCTTGAATTATTGTTATGTTTTTGATTTTTAGTATGTGAAACCCAGGATTTATGAACCTATAGGGGCATCAAGTAGAATAATGGTTTTTTGGGGGGCGGGGGTACAGTGTGGATGGGCATATAAAAGGGAGCTGATGTCAAGAAGGAAAAGAAGGTTTTGAAACTGTGGTAGCAATTGTACAATACTTCTTGACGTGATTGAACTATGGAATGATACAGTTCTATGATATAAAACTATGGAATGATATAGATTGAGGGATGCAAAGATTGAACTATGGAATAATATCTGTATCAACTCCCAATAAAATGTTTTTGAAAAATACAAGACTAGCATTACAAAAATCATTACTGAGATCACTATGAGTAAAGAATCAACAACAGCAGCAGACAAACCTAAGAGCAATGTACAGAACAAAACCACACAAAACCAATACATTGAAAGCAGTACTCATAACAACAAAGGAGGAACAAAGATACCAATACACATGCATGCGTGCACACACGCGCGCACACACACACACACAGAAAGAATAGAAAACAAATACAGCAAAATAACAGCAATTAACCTGCATACAACAATAACGATGCTGAATGTCAATGGATTAAATGTATTAATCAAGAAACAAGGAGTATCAGACTGGATTAGAAAACAGAATCTATTTATAACATCAAAGATAAAGACACAAAAATCAAAGAATAGAGAAAAATTTACCAAGCCAATATCAAAATTAAAAGGCAAGAGGGGAATATTAATCCATGATTAATAGATTTCAAGACAAATAACAAGAGCCATGATAATACAGATAAATAGTGATAAACTAGAATGGATACTACATATTGATTAAAGGAACAAGAGAAGAAAAAGATATAACCATAATAAACATACATCCCAAATTAAAGATCCTCAAAATATATCAGTCAAATCTTCACAGGGTTAAAGAAAAAGACAGCTTGACAATATTAAGAGACCAATATCCTTAATTTATAGATACAAAATTAACAATAAAATTCTGGCCAATAGAATCTAAATATATCAAACTAATAAACATATCAAAATAATTTACCAAGGTAATTCATCATGAACAAGTGGGATTTATACCAGGGATACAAGGATGGTTCAACATTAGAAAAATAATCAATGTAATCCACTATATGAACAAGACAAAAATAAAAACCATATGAGTATATCAAAAGCTGTAGGAAATGCATTTAACAATATCCAACACCTATTTCTGATAAAACACTCTCAACAAAATTGGACTAAAAGGGAAATTTCTCAATATAATAAAGGCCATACATGTAAAACCAAAATCCATAGCACACTCAATGGGGAAAAAAGTGAAAGTATTTCTCCTATAAATAGGAAGCAGACAAAGATGTTCCCTATCATCCATTCTTTATTCCACATTCTGCTGTAAGTCTTAGGCAGAACCACTAAATAAAAATAATAAATAAAATCAAAGGAATGCAAGTGGGTAATAAAGAAATGAAACTTGATATTTGAAGATGATATGATTTATATATAGAAACCTCCAAGAATCCACAAAAAGCTAGCTGGAGACAAGTGAGAGATCTGGTCAAGTAGCAAGATACACTATTAACAAACAGAAATCAATTGGATTCCTGTATAACATTGAAGAGAGCACTGAAAAAGAAATCAAGAAACAATACCATTTTCAATAGCCAGACAAAATATTAAATACTTATGTGCTTTGCACAATTGATGTATGTATGGATTGTGATGAGTAGTATGAGCCCCTAATAAAACAATTTAATAAATAAATACTTAAGAATAAACCTAACCAAAGAAACAATAGACCTGTACAAAGAAAGCTACAGATCATTATTACAAGAAACAAACAAACAAAAAGCTATTAAAATAGAAGAATTTTTATGAATAGGAAGACTTAATATTGTGAAAATGTCAACACTATCGGACAAAAACAAATTCATCACCATTGAGTTGAAGACAACTCTTAGCGACCCTATAGGACAGGACAGAGCTGCCCCTGTGAGCTTCCAAGACTGTAACTGCTGGAGAAGTAGAAAGCCCCATTTTTCTCCTGAGGAGTGGCTGGTGGTTCTAGCTGCTAGCCTGGCAGATCACAGCCCAATGCATACCCACTAAACCATCAGTGCTAAGCAATCCAAATCCAAAATCTATTCTTTAAAGAAATTTTAAATCTAACTACAAACTTCATACAGAGAGGGAAGAGACCTAGGATAAGCAAAGAATTCCTGAAAAAGAAGAGCAAGTACGAGGCTTCAAACTACCTGACCCCTCAAAACCTATGCAGCCACAGTGTAGTCAAAATAGCCTGGTACAGGTACAACGACAGAGCTATCATTGTAGATCAGTGGAACAGAAGAGAAGACACAGAAACAAACGCATCCATTCACAGGCAACAGAGTTTCAACAAAGGGCAAAAGAATATTGAAGGAAAAAGAAAGCCTCTTCAATCAACAGTGCTGGAAAAATCGGAACTTCATCTGCAGATACCTTACCCATACCTCACCCCGTGCACAAAAGTGAACACAAGGTGGATTACATACCTAAATGCAAATCCCAGAGCTATAAAGATCATCAGTCAGAAAACTGGGACACATAATGCTCACTGTAATAAAGGAAGCATACACAGTAGAATACACACTGATGCCTGGAGCCCACGGAAGATAGAACATGTATGCACAGAGAAATATCCATCCGAGAAGTAAGAGGACCTCACAAAATGGGAAAAATCTTTATGGACACACAATGGACAAGGGACTAATTATTAAAATCTATAGAATTATATCTCAGTAAG
>NW_022111379.1:27622836-27632384 GCF_000313985.2 Echinops telfairi
AATGATTTTTAAAAAATGACACTCAAATGGCTAACAAACATGCAAAAGGCTCATGATCACTAGCCATCTGGGCAATGCAAATTTAAAAAGTGATATCACCTTACACTCACAATGATAGCCTAATTAAAAAATAACAAAAACAAAAACAACCAATGCTGGAGAGTTATGGAGAGATTGATATTCTTATACATTGCACATGGGCTTGTAAACATGTACAATCATTGTTGAAAGTTATAGGGTGCTGCCTAAAACAACTGGGAATAGAAATCCTATACAGCCCAGTAATACCTCTGCTGGGCATAGATCTCAAAGAAGACACAAAACAAACATGTTTATGCTTTACTGTGTTCATTGCTGCATAGTTCACAGTAGCAAGAAGCTGCAAATAGCCTAAATGCCCACCAGTAGAAAAATGAATAAAGATACTCTCAAGTCGCAATACTATTCTGTGGGCAAAATATTGAATGATGCAGGAAGCATCAAAAGAAGATGGATAGAACACACAGAGTGACTGTATCAAAAACAACTGATCAACATTTAACCATTTCAAAGAGGTTGCATATCAGCAAGAACCAATGGTGCTGAAAGAAGTTCGAGCTGCACTGAAGGCATTAACCAAAACCAAGGCTCCAGGTATTGATGGGATACCACTTGAAATGTGTCAACAAACTGATGAAGCGCTGGAAGCCTTCCCTCACCTATGCCAAGAAATTTGGAAGACAGCTACGTGGCCAACAGACTGAAAGAGTTCCATATTTGTATCCATTCCAAAGAAAGGTGATCAACTAGAATTTTCAAATTATAGCACAATATCGTTATCATATGCAAGAAAGATCATCCAACAATGATTGCAGTAGTACATTTACAAGGAGTTGCCAGAAATTCAGGCTGGAGTCAGAAGAGGATGTAGAACAAGTGATATAATTACTGATAACAGATGGATCTTGGTTGAATGAGGAGAATAGCAGACAGATGTTTGGTGATGGTTTTTTTTAATACTCAAAGGCAGTCGACTAAGTGGACCATAATAAACTATGGATAGCGTTGAGAACAATAGCACTTCCAGAACACTTGATTTTGCTCCTATAGAACTTGTACATGGATTGAGAGGCAGTTGTGCAAACTGAACAAGGGAATCGAGTGCGTGGCTTAAATCAGGAAAGGTGTGTGTCAGGGTTGTACCCTCTCCCGAGCCTCACTCACTCTGTAAGCAGAGGAGCTGCTCCATATGGAAAATAATGCAGCATTGGTATTGAAAGTGGGCTTACTAACAAGCTGTGATAGGCAGATGACACAATCTTGCTTGCTGAAAGTGGAGCGGACTTTGAAGGACTTGCTGATGGGGATCAAGGGTTGCAGTTTTCTGTATGGATAACAGTTCAATGTAAAGAAAACAAAGTTGTCAAGGATTTTGTCTTGCTTGGCTCTACAATCAATGCTCGTGAGAGCAGCAGTCCAGCGATCAAAGGATGCCTTGCATAGGGTAACTGCACAAGACCTCTGTAAAGTACTGAAAAGCAAGGATGCTACTTTGAGGACAGGGTGTGCATGACTTGGTATTTTCAATTCCTTCATGTGCATGTGAAGGTTGTATATTGAATAAAGAAGAATCCGTGTGTATGAATCATGGTGCTGGCAAAGAATATTGAAAGTGTCATGGACTGTCCAAAGAACAAACAAATCTGTTTTGGAAGAAGTGCAACCAGAATACTCCTTAGAAGTAAGAATAGTGAGATTTCACCTGACCTAAGTTGGACATATTATCAGGAAAGACCAGTCCCTGGAAAGGGACATCATGCTTGGTAAATTGGTGGGGCAAGGCAAAAGAGGGAGCCTGCCCATGAGAGGGACTAACACAGTAGCTGCAACAATGGACCTTAAAGATAACAGTTTTGAGGACTGCACAGGCCTGGGCAGTGTTTCATTCTGCTGTACAGAACTGACTGGATGGTACCTAACAACAACAATATGTTACACTTCTAATCACAAGCTCAGTAGTTTGAACACACCATCTGCTCCTCAGAAGAAAGGTGAGGCACTATCCTCTCATAAAGAGGTATAGCCTTGAGAACTGATGCCGTGGTAGTTGGTTTGGGTTGGTTCATAGACTCAGTACCAGACGGCATGTGTATAGCACGGGGCTACCATTATCCAGTCATAGGCATGCTAATTTGAAAGCATGTGCTAGCATCATTGAAACCACCTGCTATTTTCGCCAAGTCCGTGACAAAGTGGGAAAAGATATGCGAGAGAATTTTTAAAGGTGCCTGGAGCAGACTGTTTGAGGAAATAAAATGAGCTCACAAGAACTTGGATGGAATGATGCAAACAGGAAGGTGGGATATGAACCGGGTAGAAGTTACCTGAAAATCATTAAAATGAAAACAGAATTGGTCATGTTCCTTATGGCTTCCCCAGGGCCAAACACTTGTGGAATTACTCTGAATCATGAGAAGTTACAACTAACATACAATAGTTGTTGAAAGAATAAAATGGAAATCAAAAATAGATAATTGTTTCACATATTTATCTACCTTTTTGCACCAAAGTGCAGTAAATATACAATTAATTTATATTATTACTATTCAGCTCTCTTTCCATGTACTAGGGAGTACCAGTGCGGTGCTGCTGTTGGGTATCATTAAGTTGAATCCAACAGGGCAGAGTAGAACTTCTTAATATGGCTTACAAAGATGGAATATCGGTTTCCCCCAAGAAAGATGATCACTGTTGCTCCTATAAAGGTTTATGGTCTTCCCAAATCCTAGGGAGTATTCTACTCTGTCTTGTAAGGTCACTATTAGTCAGAATCAACTCAATTGCATTTTTTGTTTGTTTGCTTGTTTTTTTCTCCCATGGATTGGCTGATGGGTTCAAACCACCACTGCCACAAATTATTTTTTAAATCAAAGAAACCATTGCCATCGTAAGGATTCAGACTCATAAGTGACCCATAAGCCAGAATAGATCATTCAGGCTCATAAAACAGAGTTGAGCTGGTGCATGGGGCTTCCATTGCCACATTTTTTCCTCCCACTTTCCCCCCATTTTTTTCTTCCACCTACTCTACTCCCCGAGTGGGTGCTGGGTTTGAAGTGAGCAGTTGAATGCTTTAGATTTGTGCCAGAAGGACTTAATGCTGTTGTTAGGTGCTGTCCAGTCAATTTCAACTCAAAAACTCATAGCAACCTGTGGTAGTTAAACAATTTCATGTCAACTTGATAAATATGAATGGGTGGAGTCCAGTCTGTCAATCAGGTTAGATCTGAGTGATCCCTCCTTATGGGCATGGCCTTATGAGGATTCTGGCACTTCCTCTCTTCCTCCCTGGAGGTAAGACACCCTCTCTCTCTGCTACACCTGCCTGTGACAAGCCACATGGTACCACAATGATGGCAGCCAGAGACCTGAAGACGTGTCCACTGACATTGGATCAATCCACAGGACTTTCCAACAACTGTCCTGTGATCTTCCTGCATTTGGCATCATTGCATGTGCTGAGTGAGTCTGAAGAGGAATTCATGGGCTAAGATCGGATTTATGAGCTAATCTCAAATTTATGGACTTGATCTGGAATGGGCTGGAATGTTTTAATATAAAATTATTCTTTGATATGAAGCTCTTTCTTATACATACATGAGTGTCTTCGGATTTGTTTCTCTAGTCAACTTGGCCTAACACACAAACCTATGTAACAAGGAGAGCTAACCCATAAAATTTTCTTGGATGTAATCTTGGCTTAAAAAAACACAACAGTTTTATTGACAAATAATTGTGGTGAAGGGAGACAGCAGACAATAAAATGTGAACATAAATGTATAAATTATCAAGGGTTCACAAGGGTGGAGGGTGGGTGGGGAAGAGAGGGGAAAAAGGAGGGAGCTGATACCAACTGTGAACTTCCTGACTGTGAAAGATAATAGGCATACCTGATACAATTGATAGACTCTTCATGGACACAGCCAATATCCTCAAGGAGTCTATGGCTCACATACAGGATGCTCAAATGGAAGAAATGGCAGTAAACCTACCCATACAGTATGCGCAGGTGAAAGAAATGGCAGTAAACCCATGAAGAGACTAGGTTTGGTTATTAGTGAAGACTAGAAAAGTGAATTATGTCATGTTGCTTGCAAGTTAGTGAACATGTGTGCAGGCTCAATTTCTTCAGAAGAAGCTATTCGAAGACAGCTTTTGACTAATGGGAAAACCGGAATGGGGTGGGTAGATGATGGAAATTCTGAGATTGCTGATCGAGTTTTTTCAAGCTGCCATGTCTTGTCTGGAGCAATTATATGTCAAGTTAATTCAAAGGAGCTCCATTGAGACCCACTAGACTGCAGAAGATTGCTGTGAAGAGAGACCTCTTCAAAGTGTTTTCTTATCAGGCAGAATCTGCATTTGCTCAAGGGAATTTTCAAAGAGCATCTATCTGGGTATTACTCTGTAAAGATATGCTAATCAGCTACCCAAAATGACAGAATATCATCATATTCTCTGTTACAGTGTTGGAGTGGAAACCTACAAGCAGAGTGTGATGGGAGTCCTTTATGCCTTGGCCAAAGTTATGATGTTGGGAATAAGAATAAGAAATCTACTGGGCTAGAACGATTGGCTAGAGTTCTACGGTTACTAGGCACCACGTATCTAGATTGGGACGACAGAGACTATTATGGCAAAGCTCTCAGTGCTATCACCCTGGCCCAAAAAAAGAACATTTAAATCCAGCTGGACTTTTCTTAAAGGTGAAAAGTCTATTAAAAGGTGAAGAAGAACTTCTTGAAGCTGGCATGGCAATACTACATTTTGATATGTCTTTAGGCTTCTGTCTAAGCATTGTTAAACTGTAATTGCATTATGAAACTATTGGTGAAGAATACTGAAATTACCAAGGACTGCCAGAAGAGCCATCAAATCTGTCGTGGAAAAAGTACAGCCAGAATGCACCTTAGAAACAACGATGGTGAGACTTCATGTCATGTTCTTTGGACTTGTCATCCAGAGGTATGAGCTTCTGACGAAAGACATGCTTGGTAGAGAAACACTGAAAATGAGGCAGACCTTCAGTAGATAGATTGACATAGTGGCTGCAACAATGGGCTTAAACATAACAAATCTGTGGATATTTCATGAACGGGCAATGTTTTATTCTATTTTACAAAGAATCACCCTGAGTCAGCCAACCTAACAACAACATGGTAACCCTAGTTTTAGATTTTTAAAGAACTGTGCCATTGTTTTACACAGTGGCTGTACCGTGTTGTATTCTCACCAGAAATGGGTAAGAGTTCCTTACCATCATGTTTTATTTTCTGGGTATTTTGTTGTTGTTTTTAATCTTAACTTTTCTAACCCTCTTCCATTGAGTCGATGAAATGGTATCCTACTGTGGTTTTATTTGTATTTTTCTGTATCTTTTAATGTATTTGATATCCATTTGAATGTCTTATTTGGTAAAATATCTGTTCAAGGCTTGACTCATTTTTTAATTGAGTTATTTGTCTTTTTGTTAAGTTGTTAAAAAAAAATATATATATATATACATATATCTTTTCTTTTCATTTTTATAGTAAAGTAAAAACTTATGAACCATTTTGAGGTTCCATTTATATTTGCTATTTGTGGATTTGCTATCACATTAGATAATCCATTGTTAAAAGCAAGGGTCAACATCCTTTTCCCTCTATTTTCTTATAACAATTGTATGGTTTTAGTTTGCTCATTTGGGTCTTTGGCCCATTTTGAGTTTGTTTTTATGTATGATGTGAGGCATGCATGGATCCTGTTTCATTTTTCTACATGTGGAAGTCCAGTTATCCCTACACTATTTATTGAAGAGACTCTGCTTTACCCAGAGAATGTACTTAATATCCTTTGCAAAAATCTTTGTACTATACTCCAAGAGTACGAAGGAGAACCAGGAATATGAAGGGGATATGGATTTTATGGCTAATTGCTTCCATGAACACCTGCCATCTTTGACATGGAACTAGAACTGTATGCTATCTGGCTAACATTGCTGAATATTTTTATTATGACCATGAATCATGATTATTGGAACACAGTTGCAAATTCTCATAGATTCCAGACTTTTTTGGAGCTATGGAGGTTGGATGAACCTCTAAAACTATTCGTGAAATAATCTTTAAACCTTAAACCAAAAATATCCCGAGGTCTTCTTATAATCAAATAATAGTTCAGCTCAATTAGCAGCATATCCTGCTTAGTTCATGATGTATGTTTACAAACTATGTATGTGGCATCAAACAGACATGAATGCAGTCACTGTCACTGAATTGTACATATAGAAACTGTTGAATTGGTATATGTTTTGCTGAGTATATTCTCAGCAACAAAATACATTTTTAAAAATCAGTGGACCAGTGTACGGTGGGTTTATTTCTGGACTCACAGTTCTGATTACGGAGTTGTGTAATACATTTGAAATCAGAAAAAAAGAACTAATTGTTCTCAGATTAGGGCTATGATTAAGTTTGAGCTCAAAATCCATTCATATATCTCTGGTTTATGACAGGGATTCTGCCCGCTAAGGGAATGAACGATAGACCCTGGGAGAAGAGACCTGGTAAAAACATTAACCTTGAAGCTAGGCTCTTGTGAATATCTGAAACATCCTGACACAGAGATCAATCTGATTCTGACACAGAGCTACAGTCCCGATAAATTTTAAAGAAAGTATGCACGAGACCCACGGATGCATGGAACAACTAATTAGAAAGTTGCCTGACCATCTGCAGAGGTGCAGCATCACCTCGTACTCCCTTGATTGTGCCTTTAAGAACAAAGAACACTCCCCTAGACAAGGCCCTCTCAACTCACGAGGTGGACCCTCTTCATTTCTTTTGACATGATACCCACGCTTTAATAAAACTTTGGCTTAATTCTTTGTTGCTGTGAGTACATGGGCATGACTTATCTCTGGCTCCTTACAAGTCACCTGGGCGGACCTTGCTAGTTCCCTCATGGACAAAAACTCAGTGCTGAATATCACAGCTTATAGGCGTCCCAGGTTTACTTTAGGGACATCATTATCATTTGGTTGGAGAACATTATAAATCATACCACTGGGGTATATGGTAACTCTATTGATAGTACCGTTAATTTAGCCAATAGTATAGAATTTTTAAAAATGGTTTATAAAAAGAAAGTATATGTATATAAGACAGCTTTTTAGACCAAAATGCCTGGATGGTTGACTTGAACAGATGAAAAACTCAAGTGACTGGATACTATTTACGCAAACAATGAAGTTTGGACATAGAGCAAAACTCTCAGTAACATTAACAAAGAAAGAACCAGACCTGTTATGCTAACCTGGTTAGAATGTTAACCATGTCAGAAAAAAAAGCACAGAGAACATGAAAGTAGTAAATTCATGGTAATCCTGAGCCACCATTCCTTGAGCACCCTCACAGCAAGAGCTCTGAACTTACAAATCTAGAACCTCGGGGTAGCAGTCACCTGCTATCTTTAAGGTAGCAGGTCACAAAGGTCTTTCTCCCACCAGTCCTCTGGGTAGGTTCAAACTGCCAACCTTTCATTA
Source organism: Echinops telfairi (assembly GCF_000313985.2). Taxonomy (NCBI): domain Eukaryota; kingdom Metazoa; phylum Chordata; class Mammalia; order Afrosoricida; family Tenrecidae; genus Echinops; species Echinops telfairi. The sequence goes on from NW_022111379.1 coordinate 27,630,401, forward strand.
GCAACTCAGCACTTATCTGTTGCATTACTAGGACTCCTTACCAAAACCCAAACCAAAACTAAATGGAAATGGGAAGGATTGAAGGGGGAGTCAGGAAACGAAGCTCATCTACCACTCTGCCACCAGTAAGCTGGTTCTGATTTAGTGTTCACAAGACAGACAGCATGAAAAGAATGCGTATTAAATACTGCTAAAAACTGAGCAGCAGATGTGTGAGGACTAAACATAGTTGAGCATTTGAATTGGGCTGCTAACCAGGAGATTAGCTGTTCGAAACCACCAGCTACTTCATGGGGAAAAGATGAGGTTTTCTACTCCCATAAACCCACAGGGGAGTTCTACCCTATCCTATACTGTCGCCAAGAGTCAGAATTGATTCAATGGCAGTGAGTTTGGTTTGGATTCCTGCCAGGATCCTTCTTTCTTTCATTGCCACTCCTAACATGCATTTTGTTGTTCCTAATCAGCTCTTCAAGCCTATAAAAATGTACTTTACTATCACAAGCTAAATATAGTTACAGATGTCAAAAGTTCTCAGAATAAGTCTCTCTCTTTTTAAATAAATACTTGGAATATATTTTCCCTTTTCCATATATTCATTCATAGTCATATAAACTGTTTATTTTGTTTTGTTTTCAAAATCCTAAAAATCCCCAAAATGAACTCGGGAATAATCACTTGCTTCAATAGTGGCTTTCTCTTATGGAAATTTGTACTCATTGCTTCTCAAATCAGCGTGAAAATGGGTCATCATCTTGTTCTAGAGCTCAGAGAACACACCCCATCTTCACCCACTTGCCAGACACTAGTCACAGGCCTGGTCTTACCAGCCAGAGGGCACATGGTGCCAGGAGGACAGAGCTAATACCCAGGTAATAGCGGGCTCTAAGGCAGTGAGTGGCCACAGGGACGGCTAGTAACCAGAAGGGCTGTGCCAGGGCAGCTGCAAAGGCAGCACTCAAGAACACACACACCAACACTGGTTCTGCACTGGGGTGACCACTTGAGGTTCACAGGAGCCTTAAAAGCCTGTAACTGGCAGCCTGGCTGAGCTTCCAGACCCCTGTGAAGCCCTGAGGCTTGGTAGCCAAACCAGTCACCTCAAGCTACGGTACCCTCCCCTCATAAGCAGGACTCTCCCTCCCCTGGTGCTGAGAAATGACTGGTACTGGTGGCTGGTCCTCTTAAAAATAAAAAGTACCTAGAATCACCACATTGGAAAAGAGGGATAAAAATGACATGGAAAAAAAATTACATGAACCTCTACCTTTGCTCTGGTCAGTACCTAGGTGTCCCCACTGCTGTAAGCATAAATCTAAAATTAACCTGTGAACCTGAAAAGAACAGATAAGGACGCCCCAGGCACACAGACACCACCTGAAGTGGAAGGGAAAATGCTCAAAAAGCATCAGCAACACCAGGCACATATGGAGGAAGGGATTTACTGATAAAACAGATTAACAGCCGACCGACACCCCTGGCCATCGCTCTCTGAGCTTGAAGTGACCACTGCTTGCCCTTCTCCAGAACTTGATGGCTGCGGTCACAGGGATCAAGAGCATCCAGTGTCCCCTTGCTGACGGAAGTGCCACTTAGCCCCCAGAAACAACCAATGACCTTCCTTGCAAGATGCTGACTCAGCCATCTATCCCAGACAGGTAACACTGACTCTTTTCACTTTACATTTGCTTATTAAATGATGCGATTTGTGAGTGTGTGTTTCCTTGGCTTTCCCAATAATTGGTGCGGACAGGGAACGATGGGTGTGTTTTAACCTTCATCCCATTATCCACGTTGATTGCAGTGATTATGCAAAAGCATTCCAAAGGCAATTCAAGGTCTCTCTCTAGTTTGCTTCCAACAGCCCCCGGAAGTGGGGCCCAGACCCTCCGAGCCCCGGGGCCCGCCGGTCGGTCCACACTCACCGAGAAGCCGGCCCAGAAGGGGCTGGAGTGGCGGATCCGGGCCGAGGTGGTGAGCGCCA
>NW_022111379.1:27633032-27642191 GCF_000313985.2 Echinops telfairi
GAGGCTTTAATTGACCCAGAGATTCCAGGGAAGGGCTTCCAGAACCCGGAGGGGCAGCAGTCTTTGCCTGGAATTCTGGTCCTTAGCGCTTAAGGAGCCTGGGAAAAGGGCTGAGGGTCGCTGAACAGCGCGACCCAGGCTTAGGACAGAGTCTGGGGCGCAGCAGAGGCAAGTGCTGGCTGAGGACTCTTAGGACTAGGGCACTACTGGTAGAGGGGGCGAGTGGGGAGGGGGCGGGGGCGAGGGAGTGGGAGTGGGAGGAGCAATTCCAGCGCATTGCTCCAGGTGTGGCAGGGAGGAGCTCCTCTAGAACGCAGAATCCAAGGTCCTAGATTCCAAGTTTCTGCATTCTTCCCTTTTCCCAGGCTGAGGATGGGACTGTACGGTTGAGCAGCTGGAACATTCCTGGTGACATTCCGTTCGCAAGAGTCAAACGTGCGGCTTAAAATCAATTGCACAAAACGTATGTCAAGGAACAAAAATTACTAAAAGCCTACTAAATCATCTCAATAAGGTCAAAGAATTGTGTGGCTGGCACCGGACCCAGCAGTATTTCCTTCTCTTGTTCACAGGGTCACATTTAGGACACCTGTGAATCAGAACCCACAGAGAACCTACAGGACAGAGCAGAACTACATAGGACAGGTTGTTAATAAGGCGCCCTCAAATCCTGATGCCACATTCTTAATATAATTTAGCTTCTCGGAGGACGGTGAGAGGATGCAACCCTATCACACACCGTTCCTGATTTTAAACCATGCAGTATTCTCTTGTTCAATTTGCACAACTCCCTCTTGATCCATGCACAAGTTCTGCATGAGCACACTGAAGCATTCCGGAATTCTCATTCTTCTCAAGGCTATCTATAGATATTTAGGTTCCATACAATCAAATGCCTTAGTATAGCCCAATGAGTTAGTTAATTGTGCCAACCTGGCTGATAATCACATGTGGGGCTCATTGAAAGGCAGAGGGATAAATGGGTGGTGAGCCTCGCCTTTCTAGTTCTCAGGTCTCTTGCTTTGTGATGGTCGCACCAGGGTGCAGCTGCCTTAGCAGTTCCCTACTTCAGCTTGCAAGATTGACTTCCTACAAGACATCCCCAAGGAGAAGCCACATGGACCTATCTTGATGCAGCCCTGGGTGCTGGAGCAGCCGTGTGGAGAACCCTGTTAGTGCTGAGATGCTTATTTGTTCACTGACTCAGCTTTCCTCCTGCAGTCAGCATCATTGCCTCTGTTTTGTGAGGTGGAGGACTTTGCGGACTGGTGTTGAGTTAATGGGTTAATGTTGGACTTGTGGGCTTGGGCAGCATTGGGTTGGGATGTTTTCGTGATGCACACTTTCTTTACATAAAACTCTCTTATACATGAGTTGCTGTGGATTTGTTTCTCTAAAGTACCTAGACTAATACACCCAATGAGCAAATTTCATGGATGGGAGTCAGAAAGAGAGAGACTGATGGGTGGAGGAAGAAAGAAAAGGACGGGAGGAAAGGGAGGAAAGGGGGGACTGGGGTGGGGGTGCAGTGGGGGGGACAGAAGGAAACCAACTGGTGAAAGCTTAGCCCTGGCTCCAATCAAAGCAAACCACTGACCTTTGATCTCAATGTTTTCTCTTGCAAGGGATTGTAATAAAGCCTGGAGGCAGTTGTGGTCTAGTGGTAGAATTAATCCCATCCATGCCTATTCTAAACCAATGAACCACATTTGCAACCACTTCTGGGAAAATTCTAAGATAAGTCCTAAGATCCACCTCCATCCCTCCCATGTCCATGTCTCCATAAAATATCTAACTCCTCACCCATCCTTGGGCAAAACATACGACTATGGCAGGATAATTCCAGAGCATACATACAATGAAATACTATGCATCCCTAAAAAACAGTGAGGAAACCAAGAAACACCTCATAATACGATGGACCTGGAAACCATTAGGCTGAGTGAAGTTAGTGGCACAAAAGGAGAAATATGTATGAGCCCTCTACCCTAAGAATAAAGACCAAGACTAAGACAGGCTCCAGTCTCCAGGCCATGTTGTCTTTTAATCAGATCCTCCGAGCATTACTATAATGTGCTCACCTAGTTCCCATAAACTATCTGAAAATGTATTAAAGCCAGAAACCCAAACTCACAGCCATTGTGTAGCGTCCAACCCATACTGACCCTATAGGACAGGATAGAACTGCCCCTGTGGGTTTCTGAGACTGTACCTCTTTACGGAAATAGAAACCCCCTTCTTTTTCTGAGAGTGGCTAGTGGTTTAGAACTACTGACCTTGCAGTTAGCAGCCCAACCACATTGCCATCAGAACATCTTAAAAACAACCTCAAGAGACATGGCCTCACTATAGATGGGGTCAGTTTCTCATTGAGGTGGGGCAGGGATGAGAAAATAAATTAATTCTTGCCATATAACAATATTCTTCAGTCACCTCAAATCAACAGACAATCCTACAAGAGTAATTAGATTCACCCAAGTAAAAGTTCCCAACAGGAGGAAGTGTGTTCAAGGAACAGGCTGGGATAGATAGTAGGCTATAATCTTCTCAGAATCAAAACCACAACAGTAAACATTATATTCCCAGCTCTCAGGAAAACTGACAATACAGAAATAAGGAAGTTAGGGGCCAGAAACCAGGGTCAGAAAAAGTGTGCCCTGGATAGGAAGGGTCTTGGCATGAGCACCGTTGGGGAGTTCTGAGCTGAGGGCTGAGGAAACACCATATAGGTATCTGGGGAGAGTTAAGCAGAGCAGGAGAAGTTCGATGTCCGGTACAGCAAGAAGGCCTCTGGAAAGAAGCACAGCAGGCAAACAATGAAGGCTGACTCCAGTCCTTCAGCGCCTTCTCAATCATTCCATCGGTTTGTTATTGTTGTCATGTGTCATTGAGTCAGTTCTAACGCACAGCAACCCTATGAACTACAAAACAAAACACTGCCTGGTCCCAAGACATCCTCACAATTGTTATGTTTGCAGCCACTGTATTGATCCATCTTGTCCAAAGCTTTCCTCCTTTCCTGTGCCCCTCTCCTTTACCAAGAATTATATTCTTTTCCAGGGACTGGTCTTTCCTGACAACATGTCTAAAGTACTTGAGACAAAGTCTCATCATTCTTGCCTCTAATGAGCATTCTTACTATACTTTTTCCAAGACAGATTTGTTTGTTCTTTTGACAGTCCGTGGGACTTTCAATAGTCTTTGCCAGCAGCATCCTTCAAATGCATCTATTCTCCTCTGGTTTTCTTGGGTCAATGTTCAACTTTCACATGCTTATGAGATGATTGAAAATACCATGGCTTGGGTCAGGTTCACCTTACTCCTCGAAGTAACCTCCTTGATTAGCAACACTTTAAAGAGGTTTTAGGTGAGTATAAATGATTAAGCATTTTACTGTTTAGTCAAAGGTTAGAGGCTTTAATTGACCCAGAGATTCCAGGGAAGGAAGACCACATGGAGGTCTACTTCTGTAAAATCAGTCATTGAAAAATTCATGAAGCACAGTTCTGCTCTGACATACATGGATTGTGATGAGTCTGAAACTATTCTAAGGCAACTTGCTCTTTGGATCATTTCAGATGTCTTAAGTTCGATGAGAAAGGCAGTTTTGGAAGTTTTGGCAAAGTCACATTAGCTGTGTGGCAGTTACATAATCTGCTGCCAACTTGTGAAGGGGTGGAGTCTAGCCTGTCAATCAGGTCACAGCTTGATGACCTCATTTGGAGGCATGAAGGACATAAATAGCTCATTGGAGCCAGGCACAGACATTCCCTATGAGACATTCCTGGTGGCAAGCCACATGGAGCTATGCTGATAGAGTCAGAGCTCTGGGGCTACAAGGAGCCACATGGAGAGCCATGTGGCTGAGATGCTTCCACTGGCTCACCCATTGCTGAGATGCTTCCACCACCACTGGATCCACAAGACTTTCCACCCAGTGTACTGTGATTTTCCTGCATTCAGTATCATTGCATGGCTGCGTGAGTCTAAAGAAGATGGACTAGTATCAACATATGGGGTAATATTGGACTTATAGACTTGATCTGCACTGGGCTGGGATGCTTTCTTAATGTACAATTGCTCTTTGATATAAAGTTCTCTCTTATACACATATGAGTGTCTCCCTGGGTTTGTTTCCTTAGTCAACCCTGACTAATACAATTTGACTTATGATTTTTTTTTCTGACTTATGATTTTAAAGATCAGTATTAAAGATCAGTCTGGGCACAATATGGAAAAGAAAATGCAGATGGGTGAAGATACATACAAGGAGAAGTGACCAGAAGACACCGCAGTTATCCTGAAGAGGGGAGGGGTCTTGCAAGGGTGGCCTTCATGGAGGGTGACGCATGACCTAACCTATAAATGTAGCTAGGAGGACATGCTGTGTGACAGAAAGAATGGAATTAAAGATGGCCTGAGCAACTGAAAACAGGAGTTTGTAGAGCTGTAAAGGGGAAACAGGGGAACTGACAGAGGATATAGGAGCCTAGATATATGAGCCAAGGCATTAAGTAGTTTGAGGGGTAAGTGGGTGCTGGGAGTTGAGGCTGGAGACAGAGGGAAAACACACAGGGTTCTAGGGACCTGAGGGAAAAGATGGAAATCTAGGCTTTGTACTAAGTGCAGCAGAATATGAAATGCTATACAAGCAAAGAATGAGAGAAGACAATGGGAGTTTCCCTTTAAAAAAATCATTGTAGCCCCTTCCAGCAATAGAGCTGAGTCCACAGATACCCTAGTCAGATGCTCTACAAGAAGGACTAAATGAAGCAGGTACTGAGAATAATTCTGGAACCCTGAATTTTAGAGGAAAGGATTGCCAATTGGACTGAATGCCACTTAGGAAGCGACGCTGAGCCATATCAATGAGAGGAGAACAGATTTAGCAGATGAATTGTCAGCCACAGTGTGGCTATTTTTTTATTTTTGCAAGCAGCAATTAGGACAGAAAACTGGTGCCTGAAAAGTACTAAGGAAAAGGGAGATTCCTCTCCTTATTCCCCACAAATTCTTGGAAAACAGAAATATGGTTAGCCCTCACCCGCACCCACTCAGAGGTCAGTGAATTCCACCCGGTTGCACAGCTGCTACAGGACCTGAAGTTGGAGCTGTACCCTGATGGGTTGGATGCCAGGGGTGCCACCCCCACAGGATGAGCATCTTGTTGTTGGCCACCTGTGGGCAGATAAGAATTCTTTCCATATTCTGACCCTACCTCCATCCTATGACTGAAAGATTTCCATCTGGGAATTAGTATCCTGACCTCAGTCACAACCCAAACCAGTCGGAACTACTTCCGGGTCAGGTGCCCTGGCACTAGACAGTTAGATAAGCATAAACTTAATTTGGATTCTTCTTACCACCTCCTTTTTCCTCCCCACAATCCCCCGAACGCCTATGCTGGCAGACGTTGCTGATCCAAACTAGGTGACTTGCCCCATACAGTCTTCTCCTCTCATGTCCTGGAACTTCCTCCTTTCTTTGTTTTTTGGGGGTTTTCCCCCCTTTTATTTTCTTCCCTTTGCTTTCGTTTCTTTTCTCTTTATCACTTCTTGGTTATTAAATTATTGTCTTCTATTTATTACCTTCCATCTAGTTTTATTTTCCTTCTATTTCTGTTCTTTTTGTGGTTCTCTCTCTCTCTCTCTTTCCTCTTCATACCTGGTATGAGACAACAACCATGTCCGTGCATTCCAGCCATCCGTTGCCTCGTACACCTGCCCCCACTGGTCGAAGGCCACTATCTGCTCCTGCAGCGCCTGATCAACAACAGACATCAGTCAACACCAGCCACCTCTACCCTCAACTGTGCTACATGATCAGCCAATAGAATCCTGAGGACATAGTCACCAGGAGACAGGGGCTGAGTGCTCGAGAACATACCAACATACACATTCATTAAATAAAAATACAACAACATCACAATGTCTTGGCGATAACAGACAATTTCAGTTCACATGAAGAAATAAGGTAGACTGACTCAAATGAGTGACTAAAATACAAACTGTCTTAAAATACAAATGGTTTTAAACTTGGGAAGAAATGGATAAATTATAGGCTAACTGTGGGAGCAGATTGTCTTAAGATGAACTCTGAGAAAGGAATATGTGCCAAAGTCTCTGAATGCAGAGATAGAGATGCCCAGTTCTCTGATCACAGAGAACCTGAAGCAGAGCGCTGTCCTGGGCTTATGAGTAACAGGGTGCATTCATGGGATGGTCTAACCCTCATTTCCTCCTTCAAGTAGTACGGAACCGTCCCTTTCCCTGGTTTAGGCAAGGCCCGTGGGACGGAGCTGACAGCTCAACCTGGATAGCTGAGGCACTGGATGGTCTGACCTTCAACAAAGATAAACACTTTCTCTCCTGTTCCCTGGGCTACAGCTGAAACACGGCACCCCTTGGGTATTCAGTTAGATTCCCTCTTTCTGGCTAGAACTTCCCCTCCAGACCTTGGACAAATTGGCTGAAATATTATTGCTTCTTTGTTTGCCTTCAGAGAAATGTCAACAAACCCTCTGCATGAGACCTTGTCACAGAATGCAGGATATGAGACAAGAGCTGTGTAAAAACCTGCCTTGAGTCTCTTCTTCTTGAACCACCTGTGCCCCGACTTTGTCTCTTGTATTTTATCTCTACCCTATTTTTCTCATTTGTAGCCATGCCCCTCTCAACTCTGGTTCTCATAGATAAGATGAAAGAAAGTTAAGAAATACTTTCATTAAATTAAAAAGTGAAACATTTTGAAGGCTTTATAAATAGTAAAATAACAACAACAAAGAAAATAACAAGAAGCTCTAAAGCCACAAAAAGTATGTAGAACAAAGAAGCTAGCAGTACATTTTTAAAAGGAAAGAACAAAATAAATATACAGCAAAATGACAGCAGTGACTTCATACTTACTGCTAATTATATTTAATGTAAATGAATTAAATGCACCTGTCAAGAGACAGCATAGTAGAATGAGTGAGTAAACAGGACCCATGCTATTTACAACAGATACATGCTAGACAAAAACAGACTAAAAACTAAAGGGTGAAACACTATCAAGCTAGTGTCTATAAAAAAAAGAATTGGAATAGCAAATTAATTACTGAATAAAATAGACTTGAAGGTAAAAACAGCATAACAGACCAGGAAAGATATAATATCATAATAAAAGCGTCAATAAAACAATAGGACAAAACCAAAATAAATATCTATACCCTCAATGGACCCCCACCCAGTAACCAAACAAGAAAAAACAACTGTAGAATAATAGTAGAAAGCTTTAATACACTGTTTTAAAGAAAGACAAGACAACTGGAAATAAATTTAACATACAAAATATTTTTTTAAAAATCAACTTGTCATAGACATATGAAAATTAGTCCACTCACTAAAAATACAATACACATTCTTTTCCAGCACACATGGAATATGCTCAAGAACAGATAATATATTAAGTCACAATGCAAAACTGTGTACATTTAACAACAACAAAATATCCCAAAGCATCTTCTCCGATCATGCTGTAAAATTAGAAACCAAATATAGGAATACCAAGGGGGGAAATGGAAACTTAATAATACTTGTAAGTAATGTAAGAATTATTTGGTAAGAGAAGAACTAAAAATTAAAATAATGTAATCCTTGAATCACAGAATGAAAAGAAATGAAATGAATCACAGAATGAAAAGAAACACTTTCATCTACAACTACGAAAAAAATAGCAAAACAAGCCTAGTCACTATACAAAAATAAAAAATAGAGAGTAGAGCAAATATAAACAAAACAGAAAGCTATAGAAAGAATTGCCAAGTCTGCAAGTTGGTTATTTGAAGGAATTAATAAAATCAACAACTCACTGACAAATATAAGAAAGGAAGAGGTGCAGATGCAAGTAAGAAAGAAACGTGTGCAATAGAGACAAACATACAAGTTGTTGAAGCATTAGCAACAGCAACAACAACCTAGTCCACATTATTATCCTCTCTGGAAGCGTCTGGCCTCCCCTCCAGAGAATCAGAGAGCCAGTAGCCCAACCACAGCAAAAAAGTATCACACAAGCACAGCGTCTCACTCAGCCACGAGCTTATTCCCAAGCAAAAGTATATTCTGAAGGAGGATGAATCAGTCTTTGGAGAGTTGAGACAATCCAGGGCGGTACAATGTAGAAATATTTATTCTACTTTTACAAATGTATGATAACTAAGGGGAAAATATTCACGATTTTTGGAAGGTGAGGAAAGCTACGGATACGTCTAGGGTCCATCCCTTATCTTCCCTTATTTAGTCAGGACAAAGCATCGTGGCAATCTACTGGGTATTGGGTTTAGTGGGTGTGAGTTTTATTATTAAAATGGGCAGTGAGGTTCTGCAGGCCACTTCTTTTCCCTCTGTGCATCTCAAGGTTGGAGAAATTCGCTGATCACAGGGTCCTTTAATTAGTAAGTTTTACTGTAGTTCATCAGCTGATTTATTCTCGACTATTTCTTTATTCTTAGGGTGTTATTTAGTGGAATGTTCCAGTTTCCCTCTTCTTTCCCTAACATCCAAGGGGAAGGAGCCGTAAACTCTTTTGGGGTAACAGACAACGGTGCAGCTGCTTCCTGCTGTAGTTAGTCATAGTGAGTGAGGCTTCTCGTCACCTCCTATTTGGCACTGGCATTAGGGGGCGCTAGATTCCAACACCAACTGGATGTACCATTAACTGTAAAGAGAAGAGCTTACTTGATTGAAGTGATCCAGTTGAGTGAGAATTATACACACACACACACACACACACACATATATATATATACATATTCATATATATGATTTAATCAGTACTTTTTGTGCCCTCTTGTCTTCCTTATCCCTCTTTATTGTATACAATGATAGAAAACCAACCAAGTTTACAAAACCCCATCTCTTCGATTTTGGGGTACCCGCTCATATGTATATGTATATCTATATATCTTGGTCCCTTAGCACTTGGATTTTGTTCCTTTGTATATGGGATGGGACAATTTTTTTTTTTACTAGTAAACTGACAAATAGTGTTTACTAGGAAAAAACTACAAATAGCCAATGTCCAAACAGTAGTAGAGTGGGTAGGAAAGAGGGAACCGATTACAAGGAACTATATGTGACCTCCTCCCTGGGGGACAGACAACCGAAAAGTGGGTGAAGGGAG
>NW_022111379.1:27642647-27656826 GCF_000313985.2 Echinops telfairi
TGCTTCTATGTTGGGCTGTACGTCTGCCTTCCTACTCTTCCGGGGCAATCCTTGCCTCCCATGATTTCCCAGGCTTCACTTCCTGGGATGCGGTGGAAACACTGCAGCCTGCGGTGGTGGAGAATTCTGGTCCCCCAAACCTTTGTGCTTTTCAGAGGTCCGCTCTGTGTTCCTGCCAGCACAACGTCACGCTCACGTGCTAGCCTGCGTAAACCCTGTTGGTCTCTACAGGATTCTGGTTCCTGTTGCTTCTGCCCGCCGACCCCGACTTGGCTGCATGCCACAGCCACCATTTTTCTTGCAGCACAGCTGTGCACGTGATGCTCCAGACTCCAACACGGTGGCGCCACCCAGTATCCGCCTGCCATATTGTTCCCAGGCCACTGAACACGTGGTCTTCCGACCTCAGCAAGACAGCGCCCAGGGCTCCAACCACGTGTGCGTGTGGGGGGGTGGGGGAGAGGGTTGGTACTTACCAACTAGCCCCGCCCACTCAGTTCCCACGGCCTGTCTCCATTGTGGTGGGGGTTGGCCCTCCCAGATCCCAAGGATGTCCCTGCGGTGTTGCTTTGGCTTTCTGCTCCTGTGTTGTTTTGGTTTTCCCACTGGCTGGTTCTCCTTTGCCCAGCCTTGGCAAAAGGCATTCAGGAGGCAGGCCCCTGAGTAACTGCTAACCCTGTTGTTATGAAAGGCTTTTTAGCGCCACTCCCTCTGGGCCATGCACATTCCTGGTAAGGCTTCCCTGTGACAGTATGCATCCAGCCAAGGATCTCAAGTTCCCTAGAATGTTCCCTGAGCCAATTGGCAGGTCTCTCATCCCCTTCACATGTTGTGGAAAAGGCTGCGCATGCCAGTGGTCACCTTTGAGGGCTTGCCTCTGGAGATCTGGCGAATTGCTCATGCCAATAATTCCCTCTGTGGTCCCTGTAAGGTCTCCCAAGCCCTCTCTTCCCACCTCTCCCCCTCTCTGATCTCTTGCTTGCTGTCTAGAAAACAGTTGGGGCCTAGAGGCTTGGGTTCCAAGGAGCATAGCTGTGGCTCGCACTGTGACCCCAGTTATGACCCCAAGGCATTGGGCTTCCTTCACTCTGTCGCGTTTTCTAGATGGGCAATACTGTCCCCAAGCGATCGGCGCTATACTGTATCCTGTCTTATTGGCATAGATTTGACCCACAGAATATCCTACTGCAGCACCATCTGGCTTCAGTACATTCTAGGTGATGGGGAATCCTGGCCAAAAAAATGGCACACTTTCCCTTCTGACCCTGATTCAGCTAGGATGTTTCTGCAAAGGGATGGGGAAGTGGGAGACATTCCCTTATGTTAAGGCATTTTTCCTCTTGAGAAGCAGCAAAGACCTTTGTCCCAAATGTACCAAGGACCCCATAAGGGGCCCTGAAGCTGAAGACTACTCTGCCCCTAGCCCAGCCACACCACCCTTGGTCCCTGAACCTGTAGAAGCCGGGGGGACAGGTTCTACCCTTAATAGAGACGCTGGGGAGTTTGGTCCCGGGAAATCTACAAGCCTTTCACCCTAATTGAACTCAGGCAGATTATGAGTGCAGAAGCCTGAAGGAGTTACCCTAGAAGAGATGGTCACTAGTGTCAATGCCACCTTTTGCCATAGGGACAAAGAGCAAAAGCTTTAAGCTCAGGAGGACACCAGGAAAGATGTTAGACATGCAGGTATTGACCACCATAACTAACCAACACCAGTCCACTGCCTCCCAGGTGTCAAGACCCCTGCACTGGGTACACAGTCCCGTGTGTGTTGGCATTTGTGCGATGGGGCAAAGGTTTCCCTAACGGAAACAGGCCTCCCCGAGGGCCATGCTACCAGTGTAAACAAACTGGCCACTGGCAGCACTCTGTCCTATGGGGAAACTCAAGAGGAGAGCCATCTGCTGGCCGGTCTGCACTGCTACCTGGACCAAGCAGCCCAGCTGGGATGACCCAGCAGCAAAGGATTGCTGTGCCTGGTCTGGAACCCTGGTTGTGCATGGATGTTGAAAATGGGCCAATACATTTTCTCTTAGTGCTGTTTACTCTGTCGTTCCTCGGACCCCTGGCATCATACACTTGCACCATCATGGAAGCTGTCCAAAAACCTGCTGAAGTGGCAGGAGTCCATTGCCAACGGCACCAGAAGGGTGATTCAGAAGTCACCGTGGACAACTGAGTAGCTGACAGAGCAGTCAGACAGGCAGCCCTGGGCACAAAGCCTCTAGTCTACATAAGTGCCCTAACTCCCCCAAATCAAGTTCCTTTGCCAGATTACTCTCTAGTACTCCTGTGAGCCATTGGACGGTCTTAAGATGATGTTTCACCGCCACCCCGAGACAGATAAGTGCTCCACAGAAAACCCTATCTCAGACCCACAACCGTCTTTAAGCTGGTAAATGCTTTCACACAATTCCTGTGTTTAAAGTAAGCTGCCCCCATGCCTGTCAGTCCTAAGATTTCTTTTATAAACTTCCAGTGACACTAACCCACACTTCCAAGGGCACTGCTCTCTCACATCTTTGCCCCTGCCTTACCTAAACTGTTCGCCTCTTTTGTTTTTTCCAGAAGTTGTCAGGGTATCAATGACTCTGAGCCAGGTGTGCCAACCCCAGGGTCACTAGCTCCTGGATTACCCCAACCTCCTCCATCGTGAGCCCCTAAGTGGACAAACCCTCCCAACTGAGTAGGAAGGGAGTGGACCCTAAAGCCCCACACCATGACCCCTTTGTCAGCAGGAAGCAGCCAGAGATGTCATTGCCTAGTACCCCAAAGATTTGGGTCCATCCTCCTTCAGTGGGGAAATGTTAGGTAGCTGGTCAGGAACAGGGGGGTTGTCTCTCCCATACCTACAACGGCCCCCATGGAGGAGGCTGGAAAGGAATCAGGCAAGCATTAAATCCCTATGAGGACCCCTAACTGAGCATGCTTCAATGGAAGCCCCCAGCAGGTGGGTGGTACACCTGGTTGGCCCAAATTAGGCCCAGGTGGGTTTAATTCAGCCTATGGGGGTCAACCAGTACCTTCGACCACACCTGCCCAGCCGGAGGCTTGAAATACTCTGGCAGCAGGAAAGCTGTTCTCTTTTTACTCTGCTCCCGGACAGAGGCAGGTGGAGGTAGGAGGTGCACACGTGCTGCCTGGGTAGGCACCCTCAGTGCCCACGCGGGGCCTGCTTCGGACCCATGTGTGCCTGGAAAGGGCCTCTTCGAGGTCCACAGCCTCTCTGTCCTCACTTACTCTACCCCCAGCACCCACTCAGGCTGGCCTCAGTTCAGCACGTTTGGGTGCGCAGTTCCATGAGGTTGCTGGTGTCCAGTTTTGAAACCCGGTGTGGCTTCTGCACGCCTTGGCACGCGTCCCTAAAATAGCGTGTACCTGAAACTTCTGTCCTTCATAAAAACTCACCTGGACCACAAAAGGATGTTGGTGTGAATTCTTTCATGTGCGAAGCCAAGAACTGAGAAATTACCCACTTGAGAAACTTCACGAAAGAGTTTTGAGGCATGGCTGGCCATTATAAAACCTGGATTCCCACTTTTGGTAATATGGCTAAACTTCTTTATAAGACCCTCAAAGCCGGAAAGTGAGAAGAGCTTGCGTGGGATAGCACCTGGAAAGGGGCCTGTACATTTCTCAAACAGGCCTGATGTGAGCCCCAGCAGGAGGTCTGACTGATTGAGAAAGCCCCTTTCCCTCTATGCTACAGAGACAAACAAAGTGGCGGTCAGCATGTAGGACCCTCACACGGACATTTCCGAGGAAGATTATGGCGAGGGCTTCACACTCTTTCTGACCCGTGCTCTCAAATGAAGCACGTAGATGGATTTCTAGGTCTAGAATTTTAAAGTACCAATTAATTCTGTCAGAGAATCCAGATGTAGTTTTAAAAGAGCTCAACACCATGAATCCAGTTACCCTATTGCCTGATCCAAATGATAGAGACTCAGATAGTAATTGTGTTAGTCCGGGTGGACTAGAGAAACCAATCCAGTGACACTCACATGTGTGTGAGAGTGAGCTTTATATCAAAGAGCAATTAATTGTATATGGAGAAAACATTCTATCCCAGTCCAAATTAAGTCCATAAGTCCGTCCGATATTAGCCCATATGTCTGATATCAGTCTATAAACTCCTCTTCGGACTCGCACAACACATGCAATGACGCCGAATGCAGGAAGGTCACAGGCCAGTGGCTGGGAAGTCTTGTAGATCCAGTGGTGGTGGGAACATCTCCGTGTTGGCATGGGTCTTCCTGTGGCTTCTCCAGCTCCAGGGCTCTGGCTGGGATTAGCGTGGCTATATGTGTCTTGTCAGCAGGAAGACAAAGCAGATAGAGAGAGAGAGTCATCCTCTTCCCAGGAGAAAAAGAGGAAGTTCCCAGAATCCTCCTGCTGGGTGTTACCTAGTGACCTACTCCACCCCTTCACTCTTAATAGCCACAAGTTGACATGAGATAACGTAACTACCACAATAATCTTAACACGATTGTGAGGAGACGCTGCAATTCACTTATGCTGAGAGGCCATATTTAAGTAAGAGCCCTTTAGAAAATCTAGATGATATATAGTCACTGATGGCAGCAGCTCAGTCATAAATGGAAAAAAGCATGCAGGCTATGCAGTGGTGTCGCTCACAGAAGTAATTGAAAGCTCCCCTCTGCCTCCAGTTGCTTCAGCCCAGAAGGCAGAACTAATTGCTGTCATAGGAGGAAACCATATTCAGGTTTACTCAGATAGTAAATTTTTCTTAATTAATTATTCTTGTGCATGGAAGAATATGAAAAGAAAGGGGATCACCATCGGTTAAAAATACCCCTATCATTTATGGGTCTGAAGTAAGTCCACAGGCTTTTACAAGAAGTGCACCTTCAAGCTCAAGTATCAGTTACCCACTGCAAGTGACAACAAAATGAAGAGGAAATAGCAGACGGAAAACAAAAGGTTGACCTAGAAGCAAAATCAACCAGCCCGTGAACATTGTTAAAGATGAATTTACTGCTCTAATTCCCTAACCCTTGACTTTAGAGAAAGGTGAGAAACGCTTGTATTTAGAAGAGCAGTTAGCACAAATTCAAGGAATGGTCAAAGAAGTCACAGATCGGTGAGTTAAAGAAATTTTATATTCCAGCAAGCCTATCCTGGGAACTCCTGACTAGCCTTCCCCAAGTCATTCCACGAGTTGCACTGCCCCGCTGAGTGTTAGTCATCAAAGAAGCAAGAGAACTTTCCAAGAAAGCAATTCCAGCCAAGAGGAGCGAGGAGAGGGTGCTTCCCTGGGAACCACTTAACTGTGTGCTAGTGTTTAGTTAAAAGGGGTGGAGTTTTCACATTCAGTAGTCACTTAGCTTGTATATGTAAATTAGCTGGAAAATAAAATTGAGAGAAAACAATTTAGGTAGATATGTCTAAATTAGGTAGTAAGTTGCAGAAGGTCAGATAGTCAGAGAAGGAATTGTATGAAAAGAAAATAAGATTGCCTTCAAGTAGAATGTCTGGTTGCCCCAGAATACGAACGATAATAAAAGAAGTTTGAAGGTATACAGGAAGTTGTTTGGAGGAAAGTTAACTAGAATGAAGTGTAAATGTGTTCATTCAAAATAAAGAAGGAAGGATGATATATTAAAGTATAAGAACATGAAAGTGTGTAATAATTAATCCTCATTAGTTGCTGATTGTCTTTCTTTATAATTTACCAGAGAACAGAAGACCATGAATTAACCAAATAGTTTCAGTTGACTTATAAATAGCCTTGAAGTTATCCTCTCAGCGAGAATGATGTCAATCCATCTGATCCCTAACCATGACATCTGAATTCTGGAGAGTGTGAGCAGCAGAAAGAATAAACTCTGAGGGTTTAATTCTTATGTCATTTTTCATCCCCCTTCTCTCTATACTTAGAAGTTTGAAGTGAATTTTAAAAGTATTTTATTTTAAGCAATAGGGAAGACATTTTTTAGAGCCCATATGGGAAACCCTAGAGGGGCCCAGCATACCCTACTGTGTAGGCATGCCCAGCAAAGGGTCACACCATTCACTGTACCCCCATGTCCCAGAGGGACTCCCCTTGAGCCGAGCCCCAAAGCCCCAGGACTGGCTGGGGGTGGGGATGAAAGGTAGTTTATTAAAAGTCTTTACTTGCCACTTTCTCAGATCACTGGCATCTGAGTAAAGTGCTAGGATGAGTCTGTTTCTGCTCTTTAGCTAAGCAGACAGGCTGTATCAATCCGCACACTCCACTTTCATTTTCTGCGTTAGCTCTTACCCCTTATAGAGCCCTGGGTTTTGATAATTCACCTACTAAGTTTTAGCCTCTGCCTATATAACACCCTACTCAAGTTGGTATCTTTCAGGCTTCAGCAGTTCCACATAAAAACGATAATGATGAGCAAGGAGCAGCCAATTCTATTGTGAAGCATTGATCAGGCTGCTGCAAACACACCCTTGTCTGAACCAATTCAAGAGCACCCTCTGACATCAAAAGTCATTGCATTATCCCCATTGAACCCCTTGTGAAAACAGCCTGCATTGTTCATATGCAGAATTCTCCTCCTGGCATGGGAGATTCCCCTTGTTAATCATCTGTCCTGTTTTGTCTCTTTCGGCCATCATGACTTCAGTGGTGGATTGAAAACACAGCCACAGGTAAAAGTTAATAGAGGGTAATATCCTCTTTCAGCTTCCACAAAAGAGACAAGTTCACTGTTTGATGATTCATTTTCCTCAGCAGGCAGAAAGTTAAAGAATAAGGTCAGACTTAAAAGAAGTTAAAGAAGAGGGCAGTCTCGTAAAGCCATGATGACGTCTTTCAGAAGAAAGTAGCCACATGAATCATCGTCCCATTTCCTGAAATAGTTCCGAGTCACCCTCCTTCTCAATTGGGATGACAGGGCTAGAACAGGGACTCCTGCCTTCCAGGGGAGTGAACGCTCTGCTTGCTAAAGAATGATTATTCTGTCTGCTAGGAAAAGAAACGGTACTGCAGTTAACACGCCTGGTCAACGTCTCAAGGTCAGTCTGGGTGGACCTTCTGGGACATCTGACCCAGAATTGCAGCCTGGGAAAGTGCAGCACCTCCACCCCGGAAGTATAACCAGAGATAAGACTCAAGACACCCTGACACAGAATTGTAGACTGAGATAAATTAGAAAGAAATATGTAGAAGACCTGTAAGGCTTGATAGAATCTGTTAAGAACCAAAAGTTCCTCCATGTTTGCCCAAATTTGACCATATAAAGCTCTGCCCCAAGGCGGACCCTGTAAAATGTTCTGCACAAATGGAAAAGAATGTGCCTTTGTCAGAAACCAGCCAATCAAGGGTCGTGCCAACTGCAAAGGAATCAGCAATCACTACCAATGACAACTGAGAATGACTTCCTGGGGCAGAGATCAAGAAGAACTCAGCCTCTATTTTCCATCCCGGAGGGGTCGAACTCCTTCCTCATTTATATGCAGTATAAAAGGCACTAGTCCCTAGTCTATCTCAGCCCATCTGCACCCAGCCACTAAATAGATCTTGCTGTTTGCTCACTCTTGGCCTCTGTCTGAGTTAAGCCCCCTCACTGGATTTTACAAGACCCAAATTTAGTAACGAATTAGAAAGCCATTTCTGCAGAGCTGTATGCCTCTCCCTTTAGAAAGGGCCCGTGAAAATAACAAACAGCACTTCCTTGGACAAGTTCTCGTCCTGTGTTCTCACCTCTGCAGGGGACTCACTCCACTCTTGGCTCTCAAATAGAGGCATTTTGTATCTATGCTTAAAGTGTCCTTCTCACCCGGCAAAGGAGACCCCTCCATCACTTTGGATGTGATCCTACGGCAAAGGAAATCTTTGACTTAACTCTTTATGGAGGTGTTCTTGCGCCTGTCTGTGGTTTCCCCCAAAGAAATCACATGAGTTCCCCATGTTGACAACCTGGAGTTCCCTACAGGGGCCAGCACGCCATTGTAGGTCTTAAGGTAACACTTCTTGGTATTTTTCTTTTTTATTGTTGAAGAGAAATTTACTCTCCATATGAACAGTTGGTCACCTTGAGCCGGAACCCAAAGGGCACATTAACATTTCACTGCAGTGGAACTATGAAGAGGAGAGTCAGCACACAACGGAACTACAGGACAACACTGCTTTTAGCCTTATCTTCAGAAGTTAGATAAACAGTATTTTTTACTACTAATAAATAAATAATACAAATTTCACTTACGTGTTTTACCTTATACTATTAGTTATATCTGAACACACTAGATTCATTTAAAATAGAAATTAGTGTACAAACAGAAGGTTTTAAAAATAAATACTCCCCAGGGGTTCTGGTTTAATCAATGTTGGGACTCAGCAAATGGACTTTGGACTTTCACTATCATCCATAACTTTCTGCAAACTGGTGTTCTGAATTTAAGCTCTAATACTATTCCCTCTGCAGTCTTGAATATTATTATTTACAGTGTTTGGATCACACAGACTGGTGTGCTTCTTCTGTGTGTACTTAGCTGACAGCTCACTCAGATGGCTGCTTGCCTTTTTAAAAAAGTCTTTAAGACCATGTTCTTTCTGCTAGCCCATCACCATCGGATTTCTTCACCACACTTTTTGATAGCATCCATATGTTCAACGATCTCTTCATGTGTCTTCTGTAGGTGCATTTAATAAGCTGTCTCTCCTTTTCTTCTCAGTGTCTCGGCAGCTGTGCGATTGTGCCATCTCCTGTACATTGTCAACTATCTGGTGTCCGTTTAAAGCCTATGATTTGAACAAACTCTCACTCAATCTGTTCCCTTTGGGTATTTTCATAGCTGGAACGAAACTTCACAACAGAATATTTTGATGAACTGTCAGATTAATAGTCATCACAAATGGAATGAAATGAGCTAGCACCCACTTATCACCTTTCTGTCTGAACTGGGTCAGGCGGGTGAATTGAAAGGCCCCGCTTCAAAGCAGAAAACTGGCCAGTCCAAATGGAGCCAAGACGCGGAAACTCGGCTCAGGGAGTGAAACCTCACGTTCCGGTACACAGAGCACCGCAAGAAGCTGACAAACTGTTCGAGGGATGGCTTGCAACACCTCCCCCCCCCCCACCCCACACACACACAGTTTCCCCACCCCCAGGCACCTTCTTTAAAAAACCCTACACTCTGGTCACCGGGCGCGACTTCCCTGGGCTACTTGCTGGACCATGGAATCTCGTCCAGGAGCTTCTCTCTAATAAAGTTACTTCTGTTTCTGCTCTCCCTTTGTCCTGTCAGTTGTTGTCTGCCTCCTCGTGCCTCAGTTTACACTTCACATGTGTATTGTACAAGAGCATATCATACCATGTCAGTTTTTTCCCTGGGTGATTGACAAAAAATGTTAAAGTAAGGAGTCATAAAAACTGATGTGATTTTAACTTAGGCAGATGTACATTTATTTATCAGTCCTGTGATATGATCTGATGTGTTTCATTTGTGTATAAGTACTCTGATTGAAATCCAGCAAATTTCTTATATAGTCATAGTATGAATTAAATTATATAGTAAGTTTGCCAGATTTAGGGAATTAATGAAAATAAATTATGTTATATTTTGATGTCAGTTTAAAAATAAGTAGATATAAGTATACATAAAATATAAATATTAGTAGGTGATATATGGCATGGGTTATACGGTACAATTTTTAATTGTTGTTTAGCTGACATTTAAAATTTAAGGGGGCATCTTACTTTTTATCTGGTAACCCTGATAACCCATTTAAGTAGCCCTGATAACTCATCACCTATGATTTTCAGTTTTCCTTGCATCATGTAGCTACTTTGGGTATTTTTACACAAAGAAAGGGTGTCTAAACCAGAGCACGACATTTCTGCTGTGTTCTCTGGCTGGTACTTGCTCATTGACATAAATTCGTTCAAGTAAAAAATTAGACCTAGAATTAGGGAAGGTGTAAAAAATGGTCAGAAAGGAAATGAATATATTTCATGTAACAAATAGACTAGAATTGAACAAGGATCGATAACAAAACATTCTGTTTTCTCCTCATCAGGGTAAAATTGAAATACTTACACCCATCACACACATATAACTAATCATTCACTCACACACTTGTACACTTTCCTCACATTCTTTCATGAGTTATTCAAGGCTGTATCTCATATACCACTCACTTGAAATGTGAGTAGCTTTGTAGATTCAAGGTTGAGGAGGATACCACCTTTCACGACAATACATGTGAGAAAGGGAAGAAGAGATGTTTTCAGACGGTTTAAATTCCACACTGATGTGCTGTCTAAGGTGGAATCCTCCTGAAGGTCCTTGGCTTCTCAGGTCTTCAGCTGGAGAGTAAGAACTAGCGGTGGAAGTCGACCAGTTCACACCGATTTGACTGAAAAAAATAGCTCATTTCTTGTTGAGTTTTGCGAACCAACTGTTACAATGACACTTATTATCAGGGTTCTCTCTAAGGTGGGAGGATGGACAGCCACCAAATGTGGAAATCACAAATTTAACAATTCTTACTAATTTTCAGTGTGCATCTGTGTGACGTCATAGTCTCTCCATAGATATAACAAATTAGACCAAACTATTCTTGTTTATGCTTATTCATTTCATAAAACTTATTATACTTTTAATGAAATACTAAATTTTTATTCTTTTGCGTTTGTTCCTTCAGTAAAGAAACATATAACATCAGGAGAAAAAGTTCCAAACCACCAGAGGGTGACACACTGTCATTCATTCTAGCTTTGCGATACATCTTAAATTCCCATGTGTTATTATGAGTGAATTATGCAACTCCTGAACGTGATCAAAGAGCTAAAAATATTGTCAAAACAATTACTGTAAATTCAGCAGACTCAGAAAGGAGTTTTTTAAACATGCACATCATACGTTCAGAGAAGAGAAGTTGCCTGTTTCTTTTATTTCAAAACCATTTTAATGGGAAATAATACAGACATATCATTCACAGTTCAGTCTCTTGAAGCAGTATTGTACAATTGCTACCACAATCCGTTTCAAAGCATTATTTTCCATCCTGAGCTCCTTGATATCAGCTCCCTTTTATCCCTCACCCACCACTATACCCACCAGAAACCCTTATTCTACCTGTTGTCCCTATAGGTTCATCAACCCAGATTTCATATACTTAACAACAGAAAAGCATAAAACAAAAATTCAAGAAGGTGACTTCCAATGACATAACACATCTGACATAAACCCCAATATGAACAAACGTAAAACAAAAAGGTACCGAAAAATGTTGAAAACCAGATCAAGTCTAACATGCATCAGAGGGAGGATGAACTGACAAGGTTTTAGCCATTCAAGTCAGGTTTATCATTTAGATCTTCTATATTCATCTCTCCAATGCACTTGATTTGGAAGCTACATTCCTCCCAACCTCTATTATAGATAAAGGAAAATCACTGGAGGCTTATTTCCTATGTAGATCCCATGAATTTGTCTTGGGCTCCCATTGTCATCCATAGCCTTTTTCAAACCAGATTCTCACAATTTTAGATACTATTCTTCCTGCAGTTTCGGATTATATGATTCACAATCTTTCGGTCACTGATGTTGGTGTCCTTCTTCCATGTGGACTCAGTTGACATCTCATTTAGAGGGCTGCTTGTTTGGAAACAAGCCTTTAAAACCCCAGACGTTATTCTTTCTGATAGCCAGGCACCATCTATTTCTTCACCACACTTTGCTGTAGCACCCATATCTTCTGTGTTCCCTTCCTGAGGGTGAGTACTAACCAAGTATCATGATGTAAGAGCTAATTGTTCTTAAATTGGTGCTAGGATTTAGTGGGAGCCCACAACCCATTCCTGAATCTGTTTTTTAATCTGCCTTTGGTTCCCTTTATGGTAGAGAGTCTTATTGATCATCCACCTGGGGCATAAAGATGTTCTGTTAATATTGTCTTTGATTAGTCCCTGGGAATAATTTTTTAAAGCACTCTTGAGAGAGGGATATGGGCCAATGTAGGTTAACTCTGTATCAATTTTTTCACTTGCACACAACCCTTTCATGGCTGCACACTATTTACATGAATAGTGGGAGTTGATCATCAGGGGAAATTTACAATAATATTCTTTAAGAATGTCAGTCACAGTTTTGTGGTAATGCCATATATTTTAATACAGTATATAAGGCATTGATGTAGCAAGACCATGATTGTCCTCCCACCAACAGTTCAACTTCTACTTCCTCAGACTCCATGAATTTTCAGTCTTAAGTCCTCAGGTTACAAGTGTGTCTGAGGTAGAGTTCACTTAACTCAGTGGATTTTCTGAATAGGATCTCACTGATGCAGCCTCTGGAGCATGTCGTGTTCCCTGAAGACCCAGGATTCAATGCCCCAGCCAGCGTTCCACGGCACCCGGCCTGGATCCCCAGGGTGCATCCAGAAGCCCAGGTCAATGTGACCCATCTGATGCACACCACTAGGGCCACTCCCCATCTAGGGTCCCCAAAACGTTTTCATTCATTCTTCCCCCTACCTGGAGGTGGGTCCTCACACTGTGTCTACCGACAGTCATGCCTCTGTGCTCCTCCAGACGTGTTTGCTTCTTTTCCCCTCTTGTGACTTGAATTACTCATCAGTGTCCCTGGCCTCTCCAAAAGGGCAGTCTACCTGTCTGGGGGGACCTCATCATAGATTTTCATGGAAGCCACCGAGCAGACAACATCCCCTTCCCCTCCCCTAACCATTTGATCCCAGCTGACGTGAGGCACCCTTCGGCAAAGAGGATGGTGTATGGTTTATTGGCACCAGTCAGGCTCCCTGCCAGGCTGTCTGGCCTCCCTGGCCAGTACACTAGATGACTTCCAAGTCTGAGTTTGTGCCTGTCCTGTTGCTTGTTGCAACAGCAGTGGACTCATGCAGTATTTGTCCTTTTGTGATTAAGTAACTTCACGCAGCTCATGTCTTCCAGATCCCTCCATGTCATGAGGTGTTTCACACTTTCATCACTGTTTTTTAGGGATGAGTAGTATTCCATTCTGTGTGTATAACAGAGCTTTTGCTTTTTAATCTAATCTTCTATTGATGGGAATTTAGGCTGTTTCCAATTTCTTGCTATTGTGAACTGTACTGCAATGAACATGGGACGCATACCTCTGTTTGTGATCTGTTTCTTATTTCTTTGGGGTATATGCCTAGTAATGGTAGTGCTAGGTCATATGGTATTTTAGTTGCTATCTCTTTTAGGAATCACTATATCGCTTTCCCCAATGGCTGTATGTATTTACAAGTCTACCAACAGTGAACAAGAGTTCCAATGTCATGACACCCTCTACAGCATTTGGTAGTCTCAGTTTTTAAAAATTGTGCTATGATTAGGGATGTTAGGTGGTATCTCATGGTTGTTTTTGATTTGCATTTCCCAGATGGCTAATGACCAGGAGAATTTCCTCATGTGTTTAGTACGCCATTCTAGTGTCATCCTTTGTGAATCATCTCTTCTGGTCCTTTTCCTACCTTCTCAGAGGGCTGTTAGTTTTTTTTTCCCCCCTGTTGTAGGCTTGTAGTATGCTATAGATTTTAATAATTATTTATTTGCCTGTTATGTTGTTGGTAAACATCTTTTCCCAATCTTTGGGCTTTCTTTTTAAGCTTTTAGTGAAATCTTTCAATGTTCACAGTGTTTTATTTTTAATAGGTCCCACTCATATATTTTGTCTTCCACACAGTGTGCTTCCTGTTTTATCTCTGGTAGCTGGTGTGTTCCTTGTACTAGGGCACTTAGATTTGTACCAGTTTTCTCATTGATGATGCTGATAGCTTTGTGTTTTATATTTAGGTCTTTCATCCATCTTGAGTTTGTTTTTGTGCATGGTGTGAGATATGGATCTTGTTTCGTTCTTCTGCAAATGGATTTCCAGTTTTCCAGCACCATTTATTGAAGAGGGCATCTGCTTCCATTTAATACTTATTGGGCCTTTATAAAAAATCCGTTGTCTCAACTGCCCCTCCCCGCAGAAGAATTTACTTGAGAGGACTGCACTGAAGCTGCAGCTAGGGGAGAGGGGCATGTCTGATCAGAGCACATGGGAGCAAATGAAGGGGGAGGAAGAGAGAGTGGAGCACATCCTGGTCCACCAGGCCTGGAGGACGATATCCGCTCTCTGAACAGCCAATGCACAGAGTGGACCATATGGCTGATCCCACTACGAGACACGCCGTCCTTTGCTGGCCCAGGGC
>NW_022111379.1:27658281-27667635 GCF_000313985.2 Echinops telfairi
GTGGGGAGGGATGGGGAAAATGGGGAGCCAATATTAGGGGCTCAAGTAGAAGGCAAATGTTTTGAGAATGATGATGGCAACAAATGTACAAATGTGCTTGACACAATGGATGTATGTATGCATTGTGATAAGAATTGTACGAGCCCCCAACAAAATGATTTTTTAAAAAGTAAATCTTATAGCCTACAATAAAAACGAAGATTTAAAAAAATCTGTTGTCTCTCTGCGGATGTCTTTATTTCTAGATTTTCTGTCGTGATCCATTGGTCTGTGTAGGTATCATTATAGTAGCACCATATTTTTTTGGCAGCTGTGGCTGCCTCGTTGGTTTTGAGGTGAAGTGCAAGAACATCTACTTTGTTCTTTTGACGGGTGATTTGCTTTTCCTGGGCTTCTTCCATCTCCATATGAAGTTGGTAATTAGTTCTTTCATTTCTTTGAAGAATGATGCTGGATTTGGATAGGGGTTGCATTGAATTCGTAGAATGTTTTAGGTAGTGCTGACATTTTCAAATATTAAGTCTTCTGATCCACAAGCATGGGATATTCTTTGGTTCTTGTAGGTTCCTTTGGCTTCTTCTGATACTGTTCTGTGGTTTTCTTTGTACAGGCCTTTTGGGGTTTTTGGTTAGGTTTCTTCCTTGGCATTTCAGCTTTCGTGTGGCTAATTGTGATTGGTATTGTGTTCTTGAGGTCTTTTTTTGTATTCTCATTACTGGTATATAGGAATCCAATTGATTTCTGCTTGTTAATCTTGTATCCTGAGACTCTACTAAACTCAATTGTTTACAACAATCCTGTTGTGGACACCTTAGTATTTTCTCTATATAAAATCATATCATCTGCAAATAGTGAAAGTTTCACTTCTTATTTGCCCAGCTGTACTCCCTTGATTTCTTGCCGTTCTTTTATGGCACCGACTACGACTTCCAGCACAATGTTGACTAAGAGTGGGAATAAGAGACATCCTTGTCAGGTTTCCTTATTCAGTGGAAATGGTTTCAGCTTTTCTCCACCGAGTGTAATATTGCTATTGGTTTTTCATATGTGGCCTTTAGTGTGCTGAGGATTTCCCCTTCTATTCCTACCTTCTTAAGAGCTCTTATTAGGAATGGGTGTTGGATATTGTCAAATGCATTTTCTGCATCAATTGATGTAATCATAAGTTTCTATCCCTTTTCTTGCTACCGTGGTGGATTGCATGAATTGTTTTTCGATTTTTAACCATCCCTGTATCCCTGGCATGAATTCCACTTTGTTATGATGTGTTATCTTTTTGATATGTTGTTGGATTCTATTAGCCAAGATTTTGTTTAGCGTTTTGCATCTGTGTTCGTGAGGGATGGCTTTCTCTCTGTAAGGGGTCTTGCCTGGTTTTGGTATCTTGGTGATGATGGCTTCACACAATGAGTTTGGGAGTATGCTGTCCTTTCTATATTCTGGAAGAGTTTTTGAAAGGTAGGTGTCAGCTCTTGGATACTCTGAATACTTGGTAGAATTCTGTGTAGTCATCTGAACCTGGGCTTTTTTAGGTTGGGAATTTCTTGATGACTTGTCTATTTCTTCTTTTGGTATTGATCTGTTCAAGTTTTTAATGTTCTTATGCATTAATTTTGGAAGAGAATTTTTTTGAAGTATTTGTCCATGTCATCCAGATTATTGAGTTTGTTGGAATACAGTCTTTTGTAATACTGCATTTTAAATCTTATTTCATTTGGATCTGTTGTGACTCTATCTGTTTCATTTCTAATTCTAGATCTTGTTGTCTTCTCTTTTTTCCTTTGCTAAGTTTGGTATTAGTTTGTTGATTTTGTTGATCCTTTCAGAGAACCAACTTTGTGTTTTATTGATTTTCCCATTGTTTTTCTGTTTTCCAGGTCATTTATTTCTGCTCTAATTTTTATGATTTCTTTTCTTTTGCTTTTGAAAAGTTCATGCTGTTGACTCTGTTCTGGTTGTTGGAAGTTTTGTAATAAGGTGTTATTTAAAGGTGTTAAAAAGAGGTCTCTCCTCTTTTTTCCTGTGTGCATTCATCGCTAAAAAGTGACCTCCGATAACTGCTTTTGCTGTTTCCCATAGGTTTTGGTATGTGTGTTAGCATTCTCATTTGTTTCTAGGAACTTCCTAAGTTCATCTCTTCTTTGGGCTGTTACCTAGTCTTTTTTGAGTAGTGTGTTGTGGAGTCTCCAAGTGTTTGTTCTTTTATTCTTTCTTATGTTGCTTTCAAATTTTATGGCACTGTGGTTGGAGAAGATGGTTTGAATGATCTTTATGCATTTGAATTTGCTCACTCTTGCTTTATGGCCCAGCATGTGGTCTATTTTAGAATATGAGCTATGTGTCTTGGAGAGGAGTGTATCTGTATATATTTTTATGTTGCTTGCAGAGTTCTGTAAATATGTAGGAGGTTGAGTTTTTTGTGTTGTTCAGCTCTTCCATTTCTATATTGAGTTTCTTACCTGTTGAGCTATATTTGTTTGAGAATGGTGTATTGAAGTCTCCTACTATTATTATTGACCTGGCAATTTCTCTTTTTATTTCTTTGAGGATTTGTTTGATGAATTTCTAGGATCTTATATGTTCTAGGTCTATTGATCCCTAGAACATCATGTAATGTCCATTCTGGTATCTCCTTATGCCATACCTTGAAGTCTATTTTGTCTGAGATGAATATTTCCATGCCTGCTTTTTTGATTGCCGTTAGCTTGGTAAATAGATAATATTTTTGTAATGTTGTTTTTGTTTTTATGAATTCTCTAAATATTTCCTTGCTTGAGAAAACATTTATTTGTCCTTCAAATTTGATGGATAGCTTTGCTGGATAAAGGATTCTTGGATTTCAACTTTGTCTTTCAATTTTTGGAATATGTCGCTCCAATTTCTTCTTTCCTGTATGGTCTCTGCTGAGAGTCTTGAGCTTATTCTTATCTGTTTACTTTTGTATGTGACTGCTTTTTTTCTCTCTAGTTACTCTCAGAATTCTTTTTATTTTCCCTTGAAGTTGGATAATTTGACTACTCTCTGTCTTGATGTGTTTTTTGGGGGGTTTAAAATTATTTGCTGTTCTCTCTGCTTCCTAGATGGTTATCAACTCCTCCTTTGTGATATTGGGGAAATATTCTTCCAAGAATTCACTTACTATTTTAGCTGTAGACTTATTCCTGCTCAGTCCCCCCAATAATGTGAATATTATTTCACGTCATGGCATCTCTTGTATTCTCCATCTGGCAATCCAAGGGCTTCTTTTTCTGTGTATTCCATTGGGTCTGGGTGCTCTTAAGTGGTTGACTTTTATTCCTCTTGATTTACTGTGGTAGCTGCTGATGGCTGCTGTTTTCACTGCATAGTGGTTGAGCTGTAGATGAGGCAAAGGCTTCTGGGTTGTGTACGTGGGAAGAGGTTGGCTCTTTAGGCTAGAGGAGGATCATATAGGAGCTTGAAATCATATTGTGTGAAGATGAGGAGGGAGTGATAGTTGGGTAGATAAGAGGAATAGGAGATAGGTGCTCAAGAGTTGGTTTTAAGTGGTGGTATTAATCACAGGAAGCCTTCCTGTTAAATATAGTAATTTTTGGTGAGCTGGGAGAGAGGATTATAAGAGGTGTGTTATTACTCAGTAAGTTATGGGAGAGTGTGGGTTACTGAGGTGGGGGGACAGGGTCGTGAGGTAGTGGTTGGAGTAGGTGAGAGAGATATTGAGAAATCTATGAGTCACTTATTAACCCTGTATATTATATAGGGAGAGTGCAGCCCATCTGTTATCGTGTTTATTGCAGAAGGCCCTTATTTCAGTGGCACACAGTTTTCCTGTTCTCAAGGACGGAAATGTCCGAGTTATATTGTTGAGCAGTATTGCGTTTCTGCACCACTCAGTATTTTCTGCCCTTCACTCCAGGGACGCAGGGTGGAAATAGGCTATTGGAGGGAGTGGGGGTGGCGGTGTGACAGACTTCCAATCAGGAAAATGTCCTGCTAAGGACAGTAAGTTCCAGTGTCAGCCACATGCTAGGTAGTGAAGGGGAAACCCCCAAGAAACACTGGAATATTGAGTCCCAGTTCCTTTGGTGGGAAAAAGAGTTTGGTGGTTTCCTTCCTTAATAGAAAAGGGGAAATATTCTAAAATACTCTTGAAGCCCCTAGAGAGATCAAGCTGTGTTCCTATTTTACTGCAGTGGAACCCCCAGTTGAGTTATCTGGGAGGTTCTGGGAGATCTGGTGTCCATTAGGGCTGCACTCTTGTGAGGAGAGCAAGGAGAGGGGAACATGTAAGGGAGTGAAGCTATGAAAGCTCTGTCCCCCCATGAGCTCCAGCATCCAAGGCTTCCAGTGGTCTGAGAAGGCATAGGGCCAGGGGCTCCACTTGGGGAGCTGTCTGGCTTGGGATTTTCTCCCAAGCTGGTGGGTTAAAGGACTAGAGAAGGGAGGAGGCTGACACTTGCCATCCCACTGACCCCGCTGAACTAGGGAGACATGAAACCACTGTTCGCCTGTGGTGAAAATCAGAGAGGGAGGTCTAAAATATTCCTGCAGTACTGAGAATCCAGGTCCAAAATCTAAATCCAAATTCTCAGAATTGGTCTCCTCATTTGTCAATACCTGGGCCATGTGAGGGAAGTTCTAGGCAGGGTACTCTATCTTGGCACCATCTTCCATGTCCTCCCTGTTTCTAACGTATCAAACACAATGACTATTGTCTAATTGGCCTGATGCTCAGACAAAAGAGGAAACTACTGGAAGTAGAAATAATACAAAAACATCTTAAATAACAGTTTTATTGTTTTTTGTCAGTGATTATTTAGCATTTTTAGTTAATATTTAAAAACTTTCTTATAATCTAGTCTAGCATACTTATTTTATTGTTCTTATTTAAGCATTAACTGTGTGAGATAATAAATGACCTTTCAGTATGATTTTTTTTTCTACTTCAAATGGTCATTAGGGCAGCTAACCAGTTGTTGAATTATTTGTATCCCTCCACTGATAAGAGGTCCGCCTGATCCAAGTCATGGTATTTTCAATTGCCACATATGTATGTGAAATCTTGACATTGAATGAGGAAGCACAAAGAAGAATCTATGTGTTTGAATTATGGTGCTTGTGAAGAAAGTCCCATAGTGAAAGTACAGTACCATAGACTGCAAAAAGAACAAATAAATCATACTTCTTCAGAAGAAGTGTGCCAGAATGCTCCTTACAGGGAAATATAATAAAACTTCATCTCACCTACTTTGGACATATTGTCAAGAGAGACCAGTCACTGGAGAAGACATTATGTTTTGTAAATTAGAGGGGGAGAAAAAAAGAGGAAGGCCCTCAACAAGATGGATTAACACAGTGGCTGCAACAATGAGCTCAAATATAAGAACAATTGTGAAGATGGTGCCAAACTGGGCCTTGTTTCATCCTGTTGTACATAGGGTTTGAAACAGACTCAATGGCAGCTAAGGGGCTGTGTATTTCCCACACAATGAAGTCTTCAGAGATTTTAAAATTATATGTGCCTATATACACACATATATTATAATTAAATGACTATACATATGTATGGGATCTCTGGTGGTTCTGTGAAGTAAGCATTGGATTGCCAGGTCAGTGGTTCAAACCTAGCACCACTCCAAGGGAGAAAGATGAGGCTCTCTGCTCCTGTAAATATTTAAAGTCATAAAAATCCTATATAGGATTGATATGATTAGACATTAACTCTATAGCAATGGGTTTGTGTTTTGAATTTGTCATATGTATGCATAGACTTTTTATTCTCTCTGTTTAGACTATATGAATAGAGTTCTTACACTGAAAATAAGACCATCGTATTTTATTCTCTGTGTTGGGATTGCTCTGGGAAAAATAAAACAACTACATTCTTTTTAAAATTATTTTATCCATTATTGGAAGCCAACAACCCAATTAAAACTTATTTTTATCTCTTTTTCAGATTTTATATGTGGATTGAGTTGCATAGAATTGAAACATTGTCAGATAGTGAATAAATAATGAATGGAGCAGAATATTGTCAGAAATCATGTTAGAGGATGGTAACTGTGAGGGAAGGCATGCAAAAATGTGAGTGACAAGGATCTACGTTCTCAAAGTGACATGAATAGAGTAAAGCCTGTAGGACTGGAGCCTTCCGCGTCTTTGTTTGCTGATAGTGCACAACTCAAGGTAAGAAGAAACAGCTGCAAAAACCCACTAATAATCAGAACTTTGAATGTACAAATATAAAGTTAGGAAAAATTGAAAGTCAACAAAAATGAAATGGGATACATAAAGAGTGATATCCTAGGTGTTAGTGAGCTGAGATGGACTGGTATTGGTAGTTGAGTCAGAAAATCATAAGATTTACCATGCCAGGAATGACCTATCAAGAGGAATGGAGTTGCATTCATTGTTAGAAAGGATAATTCAGGATCTAATCTGAAGTACAATGCTATCTATGATAGGATTATATGTATATACCTTTAAGGAAATTTAATCAATATAATTATTATCAAAAGTTATGCACTCACCATGAAAACTAATAATGAAGAAATTGAAGAAATATACCAATGTCTTCAGTTAGAAGTTTATCATATTTGCAATCAAGATACATTTTTAACTCTTGGCAATTGGAATGGAAAAGTGGGAAGCAGAGGAAGGACCAGGATTTGGAAAATATGGTCATGGTGATAGAAATGAAGCTGGATATTACATAATGAAAATTTGCAAGACCAACAACTTCTTTATAGCAAATTCTTTTTTTCAACAGCAGAAATGATGACTATACACATGGAGTTCTCCAGATGGAATACATAAAAATCAAATTACCTTCACTCAACAGTATGAAGAGATGACAGAGAAGCTCAAAATCAGCAGCTAAAATGAGGCCAGAGGCTGATTGTGGAACAGACCATCAATTGTTCATATGTAAGCTGTACTTGAAGCTGAAGAATATTAAAACAACTCCACAAGAATCAAAATATGAACTCGAGTCAAGTCCACCTGATTTTTAACAACATCTTATGAGCAGATATGCTGCATTTAACACAAAGGACAGAAGATCTGTAGAAGGACATCAAGATCATTATGCAGGAAGAAAGCAAAAGGTCATTAAGAAGACAGGAAAGGAAGATCAAAGTGGATGTCAGAAGAAACCCCAAAATTTACTCTTAATCATGGAGTCAACGAGTTCAACAGAGAATTTCCAACGGCAGCCGGAGAGGACAAAATTAAATATTATAATGAAATGTGCACAGACCTAGAGTTAGAACACCAAAAATGAAGAACACACTTAGAATATCTTAAACTGAAAGAACCAAAGAAAAATTCAAGCATGGGATTGCAATGTTGAAAGATCTAGGGGGCAAACTATTGATTGATGCAGGAAGGATCAAAAGAAGATGGAAAGAATACGCAGAGTCATTGTACCTAAAATAATTGATTGACATTCAAACATTTCAGGAAGTAGCATATGAACAAAAGCCATTGGTCTTGAAAGAAGTTCAAGCTGCTCTGAGAGCATTAGCTGAAATCAAGGTTCCTGGAATTGATGGAATACTAATTGAAATGTTTCAACAAGCTGATGAAGCACTGCAAGTGCTTACTCATCTATGTCAGGAAATTTGGAAGACAGTTACTTGGTCAAGAGATCTATATGAGTACTCCTTCCAAACAAAGAAAGGTGACCCAACAGATAATCAAATTATTGAACAGTATCATTGATATCACAAGGAAGTAAAATTTTGTCGAAGATCATCCAATAGTTGCAGCAATACATTGACAGAGAGCTGCCAGAGGTTCAACCTGGATTCAGAAGAGGATGTGGGCCCCGGAATATCATTTTTGAAGTCAGATGGATGTTACTTGAAAGCAGAGAATACCAGAAAGTTGTTTACTTGTGTTTTATTGACTATGCCAAGGAATTTTACTGTGTGAATCATAACAAACTGTGGATAACCCTGAAAAAAAAAAGGGAAATCCAGAAGAGTTCATTGTGTTCATATTGAACTTGTACATGGATCAAGAGTCAGTTGTGCAATTAGAACCAGGGCACACTGAATGTTTTAAAATCAGGAAATATGTGCATCAGGGATAAATCCTCTCACCATACTTATTCAATCTGAATGCTCAGAAAATCATCAAGCTGGATTAGAAGAAGAAAAATGTAGCATCAGGACTGGAGGAAGGCTTATAAACAATCTGTAATGATTATACAACTCTTGTTGATATGGTTGGACTATTGAATTGCATGATATCTGGATGAAGTGCCAATGAATCTGTTTTTTTTAAAGGAAAATATCATGCTTAATTAAAAAAGTCATTCAAGATGTCAAATATTGTATAGAAGCCCACTTATGTGAAATATATTGCAGGAAAATGTACAGAGAACTCATTGAAGTGGATTGAAGGAAGGTGTAAAGAGGACTCAACAATTAGGGAATCCTAAGCTTCTGTTAAGGAGGGTGTTATAATTTGGGAATGAATAAATATGATGGTTGAACAGAATTAAAATAATTAATGTAACTGAACTGTACATATGAATACTGTAATAATATCAAATGCATTGTTACAGATATTACTACAATAAAAATCTATATATTAGAAACATAATATTTAATGATTATAAGATATTCTGAGCATGGGGTCACCCAAGAGGTTTTCTCAAAGGAAAAAGAAATCCTCAAAGAGACTGGTTCTAAAGCCAGGAACTCTGGAGTAGTGAGTCAGTGGAAGCAGCACTTATATCATGGGAATTGGTTGGGAGTCTCCAATAACAGGAGACCACAAAAAAACTCACAAAACTACCAGAAAATATAATCAACATAGAGGACCCACCACAATCAGAAGTATAGACATGGAAAAGGATACATTTGTCAGACAGGGTCTTTCTTGTCTTAACCTCTTCTCCCTGTCTTACTGTACCTATCCCCAGTACAGTAAAAATCCAGAACAAGGCAACATGCTAACATGTTGTTAGCGCTGATTCGAAGTAATCCTAAAATTCTCCACAATGGTCTTTCAAACCAGGTGTCAGTACAAGGGGATAAGACATTATCTATTAGATGCAAGTAGAGTTTTAGTCATGGACTTGACCAAACTAACCATTCTACAACCTGTAAGTGGTGGGAAATGATGAGATATGCCTGCTGCATGTTTTAATGAAAACGCTGGAAAATAATAGGATTAATTTTTACGTACGCTATCCTGAGTCTAGTTTGAGAATCCAGCTCACTAGTATTAGTAGGTTATGACTGCTCTCTAGTTTTTCTTTGATTGTAACCCTTTGGATGGGTTCTGGCCAGAGGAATATATTCTAGATAGTTGTTGATGCTTTGATGCAGGCAATAGCTTAATTTAAGCACTTAGCTCTGCACA
>NW_022111379.1:27669259-27670138 GCF_000313985.2 Echinops telfairi
TGATATTCTTGATCAGGTAATCCAGGAAATTAAATCTGCTACACTTCCAATATTTAGCATCCATCTTGATGAGTCTACAGATGTTGCAAACTGTTCACAGTAACTGGTTTACGTGAGTGAGGTGTATTAATGATGGTGACTTTAAAGATGAGTTTCTTTTTGGCAAACTTCTTGAAATGACAACTACTGCTCGTGATGTATTTGACACAGTTTGTTCATTTCTGAAAGAGCATAAGATCTCCTGGGGAAAGGTTTGTGGTATTTGCACAGATGATGCTCCAGCTATGCTAGGATGTAGATCTGGATTTCAATGTTTGGTACCGAGTGAGTCACCAAAAGTCATTGGAACTCACTGCATTATTCATCTGCAAAAATTAGCAATGAAAACACTGCCACAAGCATTACAGGAAGCAATGAAAGTGTCATAAGTTCTGTCAATTATGTAAAGGCAAGCACTTAAAACAGTCAACTGTTTTCGCAACTGTGCAATGAGTTGAATGCACCGAATAATGCTCTGCTATTTCACACTGAAGTGAGATGATTGTTGAGAGGAAATGTTTTCAAACATGTTTTTGAGCTTCGTTATGAACTCAAAACGTTTTTTCACCAGAAAGCAAGACCGCAGTTTGAAGCACTTTAAAAAAAAAAAGTCATTTTATTGGGGGCTCATACAACTCATCACAATCCATACATACATCAATTGTATAAAGCACATTGTACATTTGTTACCCTCATTATTCCTTTAAAAAATTATTTTATTGAGGGCTCGTACAATTCTTATCACAGTCCATATAGACATCCATTGAGTCAAGCACATATGTAACACTTGTTGCCCTCATCAATCTCAAAACATTTGCCCTCTACTTTAGCCCTCAATAT
>NW_022111379.1:27679479-27681893 GCF_000313985.2 Echinops telfairi
AAGTGAAAGGGGAAAATGAAAAAACAAATTGGTTTTGGTTGGTGAGTTCTGGTCCTTTGCTAGTGTTGACATCTGCATGTTTCTGCCCCATGGGGGTGTGGCGTGTAGGTCTGTAGACTGGGGAGGAAAGGACCAGAGAAGAAAGAAAATAATTAAGAAAAAACATGATTTCTAAAAGTTGGAAGTGTTGTTTGGAGTTGTTGCTTTCACCAGGTAGTGAGAATGTCTGCACCATGTGCTCACACAGTCTGTTATCCATGCAGTGCCCCAAGAGGCTGAGAGACTCATGGTGCAACTGGGTGTGTTGGAGCAGGGACACTGTGCTGGCGGTCTGTGGGTGTTCACTAATGTGTTTGTGCCCAAGAGAGGGCAGTAGATCAATGCAGAGAAATGCCTCTGGCCCCTTATCAGTGATTAAGGAGTATCAGTAACAGCTAGCAAGTATTGCTGATCTTTGAGTGAGTGACTGCACTACCTCCTCCCTTGGTTACCTCCAGTCCCACAATTGACAACTTTAAGATACTTTGGTGTACTTAGATTTTAAGCATTTTTTTTCTTCTGGGGAGAGTTGAACTTTTTTCTTGGTGGAATTTCTCTAGTAATTGTTGAGGACATCTTCCTGTGCTTGTAGCCTGGCAACAATGTTACCTGAACCCTAGCTGATCTGTGTGAATTTATTGCTGCCATTTTCTGTGTGTTTTTCGTGGGGCTGTTGGTTTCTGTGCTTCTCAAACTTTGTATGTTGACTTAATATGTGTGTATATTTTTTCCTCAGTTTTTCTTTGTTGTACTTTTACTCCATATTATGTCTCTGTGCTTGTACTTTTATGTTTTTTTTATGTTTTTCCATTTTCTTTGAGATTACTTTGTGAATTATTATTTGTTTTCTAAGTTTAAGCCAGCTATTCTATTTAAGCCAGCTATTCTATCTTTCAAACAACTTGACTTCCCTCCCATTAGAATTTTTCTAAATCTACACAATTAATTCTACTATTTTTGTCTCATTCAGCACTGGATTGTTGTCCACGGGGAAATTAAGGAGCCAGAAATGAGTCACACACACAGAGCAGCAGCAAGAGTTAAACCAAAGTTTTATTCTAGCACAGAATCAATCACATAACAAGAATTGAAGTCAGTCCTTCTTGGGATGTGAGAAGAACATTCTTCGTCTTTAAAGACTCAAGCACTGGGTGGGAGTGAGGGCCTGGAGTTTCTGCGGATGGTCAAACAGTTTTCTAATTAGCTGCTCCATCCATTATTGGGTTATAGATATGCTATGGGACCATATCAGGATGTTTCAAATTTATCTCAAATTACAGTCCTGTGTCACTATGTTTCAGATGTTCACTAGTGTCTATCTTCAAAGTAAAGCTGTTTACCAGGTCTCTTCTCACAGGGTCTATTGTTCATTCCCTTAGAGGGCAGAAGTCCTTCTTCTGTCACTGTCAATTTTATGATAGTTTTCATTGTGGAAGATATCTCCGGTTCCCTATTTTTAATTCTGTGCTTTTGTTTTAATTTGAGTACTGCATTAAATGGTGTGATTTCTGGGCGATCATATCTTGTATATTGATCTCAGATTGATGGCTGTAGTTATTGTTGATTCTCTGTCCAAAGAATTGCCCTTAATAATTTTCATAAGTTTGGTCGTGTTTTTATAAATTTCCTTAATTTCTCCTACTCTAGAAATGCTATTTATCTATGCTATTTCAGGGATACATTTGCTGGATATAAAATTGTTAGATGGAAGTTTTGTGTTTTTTTTTCTCCGTGGAGTGTTTTGTATGTGTCATCCCTTTGTCTTTTTGCATGGTTTCTGCTGAAAAACAGCTTATTTTTATTAGATTTCTTTTGTAGGTAACTTTTTTCTTCTCCTGAGCTGCTCTCAGGATTCTGTCCTTTTCCTTGATATTAGAAAGTTTGACTATTGTGCTAGTTACATAATCTGTGTCAATTTGGGACTTGAGAGGATTAAAAGTGAAGGGGTGGAGTCTGCCAATCAGGTCACAACCAATGAGGCCTCTGTGGGCATGGCCTTCTCCTGAGAATTCGGGGAACTCCTGTATTTTCCTCCTTGGAGGTGGAAGACAGTTCTCTCTCTCGGCTCACTCCCTGGGAAACATTGCAGCTGACAAGACACATGGAACTATGTTAGTGCCCGGAGCTGAAGAAGCCACATGGACCTATCCTGATGCAGCCCTCGGTGCTGGAGAAGCCACGTGGAGACCCCTGCCAGCGCTGAGATGCTTACAAAGTCACTGGATTCAAAAGACTTCCCACCCACTCACCTGTGATCTTCCTGTATTCGAGTCATTGCATGTGTTTTGTGAGTCAGAAGAGGACTTTATAGATTGTTATCAGACATATGAGCTAATAATATCAGACTTATGGGCTTGATCTGGACTGTACTGGGA
>NW_022111379.1:27683462-27697737 GCF_000313985.2 Echinops telfairi
TCCTGCAACTTTCAGAGCTCACATGCTGCCTCTGAGGTGTGGAGGGAGAAGTGTAACCATTTCTCTGTAGGATAGATTGTGTGACAGATATTCCTTCATACACCTGATATGTCTGGGGAGCAAGTGTTTGGCCCACCTCTCTCATGATCAGAAGCTCTGTGAATTGTTCCTCACTGTGGGAGGGGCTTCTAGGTTGTGTTTGGTGAACTGAGAATTCATTTCTACCCTTGATCTTTTTGTCTGGAATCTACCCTCAAATTTTCTCTGTTGGAGTACAGTGCACATATTTATTACTCCTCAGAGTTTTGGTTCTTCAGATTTTCACCCATATCTGTTTTCTTTAGATCTTCATTGAAAAGGACAATGTAGCACATCAAGTTAAGACACCATCTTTTCCAGAAATCCCTCTTGGAAAATTCTTTGCACATATTGCTATCATGCTGCTGTGGAATTTCCATAATTCTTGTGTTACATTTCTTCATTGAATTCCACATTTCCATTTAACTTTGTTCACTGTTTTGTTGTTCTTTTCTCTTGTTTCTCTTGAGACTTGATAAAGTCAGTTACTTTGTCTTTTAGTTCACCAGTCCTATTTTCTTTTTCTGCTGAATGTTTCTCTTGCATTTTCCATTTAAATTATTTTATTCTTCAGTTCAATAGATTCTCCTTATGTCTTCAATTTTCTTATTAAATTTCCATTTTGTTTCCTGATCACCATTAGTTTACTCTCTGTTCGTTTGATTTTTGTTTGCATTGCAAAATATATATTATAGTAGTGAAGTCTTTTATTTATTCCATCATCCTCTTCTACTCCCATAAAGATTTACAGTCTCGAAAACCCACAAGGGCAGTTATACTTTGTTTTAAAGAGTCAAGAGTAGTCAGAATTGGCAGTGAATATGAGTGTTCTTCATAAAAGAAATAAATGTGTCTTCATGGTTTTATCTTGATTTGTTTGCCTGTTAAAATTGTTTTATTAAATTAGGTCCTCTTGATCTTTTTAACGATCTTTTGAAATTCTGAGGTTTCTGATTTTCAAGGAAATTATTTTTGTTAGATTTGTTTCCACTCCCTTCTAATTTCCACTAGAGAGCACTCTTGTTTTTTAGGCCTTTTCTGTGCCGAGTCAAGAGTTTTATCTAAAGATTTATCTCTACTATTCTTTTAGGCATTTGGGGGGGGAAAATTGCATTTCCAAGTGTCTATTTAGGCTGGTTCTTCTTCATGGGACTTACTTGCTTTTTTCTTCTTTTAAGCGTATCTTTACCTTCTGTAGGCATGCCTCTGCCCCATAGGGCATTCTTGCAGCTGAATAGCCTCCCTTTTATTTGTAGGATTACACCTCTGTGCCTTCTTGTTCATGCATGAGACTTTTGTGCAAATGCAAGTGGTGGGGCTTAGATTTCCTGTGGTATGTTGGGGAGCATTTCATAGTCTTCCCTCATAAAGAATTTTGTTTATACTCTGTCCAGCTGTGCACGGGGGTGGGTGGGGTTTGTGGTAAGTTGCTTTAATTGTGTAGATGTGTGGTGTCTTTTTTATCGTTTGCCTGAAAGATAGATCTCTTGGCTCTTCAGTGTATCTGAATCCTTCAGACCATCAGCCTTGAATCTCAGTAAGATTCAACAACATTTTCTCTCACAACATGTTGACCTTCCAAATCTGTGACAGATGAACTCCCACAGGCAATCTGTGCCACCTTAATTTGACTACAAATTCCTCAGTTTAGCTACCATTGTATGTTCTTTTTTCAAGATATTTTAGGATTGCCCATCCTAAACTGAGCCAAATTCTCCAGATGCTAATGGCTAGAATTTTTCAGTTTCTGTGCCAACCCCACTTTGTGCCAAGTCTTCTTTCTGTTTCTGGACTCATTTTGACTCCTAACATTTCAACTATCATCCAGAGCTCTGAGATCTCAGTATGTGCTTGTTTTTATTTGTTGTTCATTAGATTAGTTGTAGAAGAAGATATGGGAACGAATGTTTACACCAACATCTTGTCGCTCATGTGTAGCTAATTCCTTCCTGAGTTCATTTTATTCTGTTATAAAAACTTGTTCTCCACAATTTTTAACAACTAACAACATAAGGTTCGGTTTTTCCAACTTTTCCACCTAGAGTTAAAATATCAGGTGCTTATAGCCTAACAGCTAAGTTATTACAGGTATTCATCATTTCAATGTTACAATATATAGATTATGATACTTTTAATCTTCCATAATCATTCACTCATCATCATGTTATTGGACACCTAAATCATTCTGATGCATGGTAGATTTATTTGTTATGGTTCTACTCCTTGTACTAAATTTACATAGTAGCACAATAGATGAAATTTTTCCATTGTAACAACTCAGAAATATCCGCATGAATCCGCATATCCACTATTGGTTGAATCTCTACTTCATATCTTTGTAATTTGGGGCACTCAGGCTGGCAAAGTGCTAACTAGAGTGCTGATGGTTCTTGTGGGAAAGGGGGAGAAAATGTTACAAACCCCACATTAATCATTTAAACTTTGCCCAGCAGTGACACACCTACTTTCTGCTCACATGTAGACATCACAATGTGCCATGTGGCCATATCTCACTCTGAGAAGGTGGAGGATGTGGCTGTCTTGTTGAGATGGAGTATATTTGATGCACAACACTAAATGAGTATTTATAAGAAGTTTTTCTTAATGAACGGTCTGGATTTTGTATTTTTTGTATCAGACAAGTCCTTTTCATTGTTTCTATGGTTATTATCTTTTCAATACTTTAATTTATTCAGAGTCAATTTAATAATGTATAAATATTGTTAAACTTTTAACTTTTGTTGTTTTCAAGTTTCAGATGTTTATTATTCAGTGTAAACCACAAAACACCAGAACTTAATGCTGACAGGTCCTACACCAGCCTCACCAGTATTTGTGTGCTTGAGCCCATTGTGGCAGCCACTGTGTCCATCCATTTTGGCGAGACCTTTCCTCGTTTTGTGTTGCCCCTCTGCTTTACTAAGCATGATGAGCTTCTCCAGGGACAGGTATCTCCTGACAACGTGTCCAAAATACATTCTGGCCCATAAGGAGCATTCTGGCTATACATTTTCCAAGACAGATGTGCTTATTCTTTAGGAAATTCATGATATTTTCAATATTCTTAGCCAACACCATACTTCAAATGGATCAATTCTTCTTCTGTCTTCTTTATTCAATGTCCAACTCTCATATGCACTTGAGGTGCTTGAAAATACCATGGCTTGGGTCAGGCACAGATAAGTCCTTAAAGAAACCTCCTTGCTTTACAACACTTTAAGGAAGTCTTGTGTAGTGGATTTACACAATGCAATGGGTCATTTGATCTCTTGACCATTGCTTACATGAATGCTAATTGTGGATTCAAGCAAGGTGAAATCTTTGACCACTTAAATCTATTCTCCATTTATCATGATATTGCCTATTGGGCAAGTTGTGAGGATTTTGGTTGTGATTACATTGAATTGTAATCCATATTGAAGGCTGAAATTCTTGATCTTCATCAGCAAGTGCTTCAAGTCCACCACTTTAGGCAAGCAGTGAGTCTCAGCTGCATATAGCAACTTGTTAGTAAGTCTTCCTCCAATTGTGATACCACATTCTTCTTCATATAATCTAGCTTCTCTGGTTATTTGCTCAGCATACAGATTTAATAAATAGGGTGAGAGGATACAATGCTGATGCTTACCTTTCCTGATTTTAAACCATACAATATACCCTCCTTATATTCACACAATTGCTGGTTGATCCATGTACACGTTCTTCATGAGCACAGTGAAGTACTGTGAAAACTTCCATTGTTTGTCATTGTTAGTGTGGATATAAAATGGTGCAGTCACTTGGAAAATTAGTTTGAAAGTTCCTTGAAGCATCTTACATACAGTTGCTGTGTGATCAGTGACTAAGTACTTGTCCAAGAGATTTATGTTCCTGGCAGAATTATTCATGAGAGTTAAACTATGTAAACCATCTTGGATGTGGTACCTCATCTCTTATCAGGTGCAAGAAAGAGAACTAGCAGCAGCAGCATACGGATTCCTATGAGGTAGATCTCAGATTTGTATAGATTATTACATACGCTTTCTCCCACAGCATTCTCCAGTGTTTGAGTGGGGTTAATTATTTATTCTAGGAGCATACAGACCACACTCATCATTGTATTATGAGGTTTATATTGGAAGACTGAGTTACAATTCAGGATCAACTTAGCATTCACAGGAACAACTCAGAGCAGAGTTCTTCAAACAACTTCCTTTCAGCCATACCTGCAGGCTTGCCACTGCTGCCAGGTCCCATTCAAGTCTTCGGTCCCTGGGCTCTGTTAGGCCTAGTCTTTACACTGCTTGGAGTGTGAAGCTCTTTATCTACAGCTCTTTATCTCTGTCAGCAAGGAGAAACACCCCTTTTGCTGGGAAGCCTCCTGCCCAAAGACACACAGCCCTCTTATGCTGTGAGTAAGCAAACCTATAAAACACCCTACTCCATGGTCTGGGAAGCCCATCACAGCCCTCTAAATACACTTCTCCAGTGTTATCCCTCCTTGCTTCTTGGGTCTACAGTCTAAAGCACATGTTCCACTCCTTACTTTTCTTGATGGGATCCCCATTTTTACCCCTATTAGGATGGCAAAACTAACCAGTCCTCTTGGTGAGCCACAGGTATTTTATTAGCATAATATCAGAAAATCCCTGCAAGAATTTTATACCTTATTTGCATCATCTTACCCAGTTGTTTCTCCTTTTGTGGGAATGACAAGGCCATAGGTAAAAAGAGAAAGCCACAGCTCTGGACCATTCTAATGTCCTCACCGGAAGAATTAGCCTATCACTTTTGAGTTGAATCCAACTCATGGTGACACGACAGCAAAGAGTAGAACTTCCCCATAGGATTTCCAAAGCCACAACCACATGATTCCACGTGTGCGTGTCTGTGTGTGTGTATAGTACATTTTTTATTATTGTTGTTGAGAATATACACAGTAAAACACACACACACATTCAACAGGTTTTACATACACTGATCTATGACATTGGTTAAAATTTTGGAATTATTGAAAGATTCTCACCCTTCAATTCTCTTCATTAACAAAGTTCTTATCTAATTTTTTAAATAGTTTTATTGGCATAGACTTCATATATAATACAATTTAATCTTTCAATCATATTAATATATTTTCAATAATCACCACAATCAATTTCAGAACATTTTCATCTCTAACTCATTGTTGTTAGCTCCTAATTTCCCCACATCCTCTCTTGCCATGACCCTATGCAATTATCATTCCAGTTATACTCTATACTGAATTTCACATTCAGAAAATCATAAAAATCACAAGCAGGAAGCAAACAAACAAAACCCAGAAGCACATGACTAGACATAGAGAAAGCTCAGCCAAAAAGAAGAAAATAATAAAAATTGAAAAAACTTTAAAATGAGTCCAAATGAGATTATTAATTAGGTTTCATTTTTATTTAACTACAATGCTCTCTATCTGATAGCAAGTCTATTCACATTTTTGAACTGTGATTAGAGGGATTCACCAGAGGCTTAATCCCTGTGGGAACCCTGAGCATGGATCTTGGCCTTTAACAGTCATCCATAGCACAACAGGTGTTCACTAAGTTTTGATACCATTCCTTCCTTTCTTTATCCTTACAGTTGTGTAGTCATACCACATTTGTCTTCAGTTTTTATTGAGTTTCTTTCCTAGCAATCTGTTTTTCCTTGAGAGTGGTGTGTTGAAGTCTCTTACTATTATTATCATTCTGTTTAATCCTTTTTCAACTGTGTGCATATTTTATTGATGGATTTTGAGGGCCTTTGGGGGTGTGTCTATATGGTTATTGAAACTATATATTCCTGGTGTATTGTTCCTTTAATTACCATGTAGAGTCCATTCTTCTCTCTCATTATGCTATTCACCTGGAAGTCTATTTTATGAGAGGTTAATATTGCCGCTCTACCACTTGTCTGTCAGTTTGCTCTTACAGTGGTGGCTTGTGTGATGCTGAAAGCCATGTCACTGGTATTTCAAATGACAGCAGGGTCCCTCAAAGTGAGTATGTGTTGGCAGAGCTTCCAGACTGCGAGCAGAAAATGAAGACAGACGTGGCTGCCCACTGAAGAGGGAGGAGCCGCTGAAAACCTTGTGCATCGTTTTGCAACATTGTCAGATACCAAAGGCCTGATAAGTGGAAGCAGAATATTGTCAGAGATACTGTCAGAGGATGGGCCCCTTAGGTGGGAGGGCACTTGCAATGTGACCGAGGGGGAGCTTATTTCTCTGAGTGGAATCGACCACAATGATTTGAGTAAAACCTGTTGGAGCCTTCAAGATCCTCATTTGTTCCTGGGCATGACTCAGGGGAAGGAGAAACAGCTGCAAAAATCTGCTACTGATTGAAACTTGAAATGTATGAGTATGAATGAAGGAAAATGGAAGTGGGTAAAACAAAACTGCAATGCATAAAGATCAATATCCTTGGCACTAGTGAGTTGAAATAGGCCGGTATTAGACATTTTGAATCCAAACCTAATATGATTTGCTGTGCCAAGAATGACAAATCAAGAGCCATAGTGTGGTGGCATTCATTGTCAAAAAGGGCATTGGAAAATCAATCATGAAGTACAATGCTGTCTGTATACAGCACTGAATATAGATATGATTATGTCTATCCACCTTCAATAAAATCCAATCAACACAATTATTATTCAAAGTTATGCACCAACCTTTAAAGC
This sequence comes from Echinops telfairi, assembly GCF_000313985.2. Lineage (NCBI taxonomy): Eukaryota > Metazoa > Chordata > Mammalia > Afrosoricida > Tenrecidae > Echinops > Echinops telfairi. Next base: position 27,690,219 of record NW_022111379.1, read on the forward strand.
TAGTGTTGAAGACAGTGAAAAATTCTACCAACGACTGTAGTCTGAAATTGGTCAAACATGCAAAATGCATTGATAATTATTAGTGATTGGAATGTAAAAGTTTGAAACAAAGAAGAAGGAACAGTAGTTGGAGAATATAGACAGCTTGAGATCACGTGATGGGATTTAGCAAAAGCAAAGACTATTTCATAGCAAATATATTTTCTCTACAACATAAAAGACCACTAACTATTGACATGGTCTTCTCTAGGTGGAATACAGAAATCAAATCAACTACATCTGAGGGAAGAGATGATGAAGAAGCTCAATATTAGTAGGTAAAATGAGGCCAGGGGCTGACTGTGGAACAGACCACCAATGGCTCATATATAAGTTCAGGATAAAGCTGAAGAAAATTAAAATAAGTTCACCAGAGCCCAAATACTTGAGTCTATCCCACGTGAATTTTGAGAGTATTTCAAGAATGGACTTGATGCATTGAACACTAATGACTGAAGACCTGATGAGTTGTGGGAGGACATCATGAACATAATTCATGAAGAAAGCAAAAGACAGGAAATGAAGAAAGAAAATAATGAAATGGATATCAGAAGTGACTCTGAAACTTGCTTTTAACCATAGAGTAACTAAAGCAAATGGAATAAATGGTAATGTCAAAACGCTGAACAGAAAATTTCACAGGGCAGTTTCAAGGACAAAGTCAAATATTATAAGTGAAATGTGCAAAGACTTAGATTAGGAAACCAAAAAGAAAGAAAATGATTATCATATCATGATCCCAGTTCTACCTTACAAATCTGGCTAGACTAGAGCATGCACACTGGTACAGATAAGAGCTCTCGGCACACAGAATCCAGGACAGATAGGCCCCTCAGGAACAGTAATGGGAGTATTGATACCATGAGGGTAGAGGGAAGGTGGAGGGGAGGGACAGATAGGGGTATCAATCACAATGATCCACGTATATCCACCCTGGGTGGGGGTGGGGGGCGAACAACAGAAATTTGGGTGAAGGGAGACATCAGACTGTGTAAGATAAATTTATAATTTATAAAGGATTCAGGAGGGTGGGAGGTTGGGGGGAGGGGAGGGAAAAAAAGAGGAGCTGATATCAAAGGCTCAAGTAGAAATAAGATGTTTAGAAAATGATGATGGCAACACATGTATAAATGTGCTTGATGCATGGATTGTTATAAGAGCTGTAAGAACCCCCAATAAAATGCTTTATATATTAAAAAAACCCAAGTGTCCAGTTGCAATCTTGAAAGGTTCTACAGGGAAAATATTGAATGATAGAGGGAACATCAATAGAAAATAGAAAAAAAAATACATAGAGTCACTGTACCAAAAAGACCCAGTCGACATTCCACCATTTCAGGAAGTAGCATATGACTAAGTACCAATGGTTCTGAAGGAAGAAGTTCAAGCAGCACTGAAACGTTAGCCAAAAACAGGGCTCCAGGAATTGATGGGATACCAATGGAAATGTTTCAATATTTATGTGGTCAACTAACTGGAAGTGATCCATATTTGTACCCATTCCAAAGAAAAGAGACCCACTAGAATGTTCAAATTAAAGAATCATATCACTGACATAACATGCAAGTAAAATTTTGCTGAAGATCATCTAGCAATGGTTGCAATAGTGCATTGACAGGGAGCTGCCAAGCATTTCAGTTGGATTCAAAAGAGAACATGGAATGAAAGATGTTGATGATGTCAGATGGCTCTGGGCTGAAATCAGAGAACAGCAGATAGATATTTGTGTTTTATTGTCTATGCTAAGGCATTTGATGGTATGGATCATAACAAACTATGGATAACCTTGGAAGAATAGGAATTCTAGAACACTTCATTGCGGAACTTGTACATGGGTCAAGAGGCAGTTGTACAGAGAGAAAACTGGCATACTGTATGACTTAACATCAGGACAGGTGTATGTCAGGATTGTACGATCTCACTGTCTTTATTCAATCTTTATGCTGAGCAAATAGTCAGAGAAGCTGACTCATGAAGAAGAATGTAGCAGCAAGATGGGAGAAAATCTTATTGATAATCCGTCATATGCAAATGATATAACATGCATGCTGATAGGGAGGAAGGCTTGAAGCACTTGCTGATGTATTCATGGGTTTCTTCAGTGCAGATTACCCAAATCCTCACAACTCGATCAATAGACAACCAGGTTATAAATGGAGAAAAGGTGGAAGATGTAAAGGAATTTACATCCAGAATCAATGCTCTCATTACCAGCAACCAAGACATTAAAAAAGGAGTTGCATTAGGTAAATCTGCTGAAGAAGAACTTTTTAAAGTATTGAAAAGTAAGGGTGTTACTTTGAGGACTAAGGTGTGCCAGACCTAAACCCTGGTATTTTCCATTGCCATGTGAAAATTGGACATTGACTAAAGAAGATCCAGGAAGAATCGATGCCTATGAATTGTGGTGCTGGAGACGAATATCGAAAGTTCCCGGACTGCTCAAATGAAAAACTGATCTGGATTGGAGGAAATGCAGTCGAATGCTCCTTAGAGGCAAGGTTGGTGAGACTTCACCTTACATGCTTCGGACATGTTGTCAGGAGAGACCAATGGGTGGAGAAGGTCATTATGGTTGATAAAATAGAGGATTGACACCGTGGCTGCAACCATGGGCTCAAACACAGGAACAATTGTGAGGATGGTTCAGGACTGGCAGTGTTTCCTTCTGCTGTGTTTAAGATTGCTATGCATCTACCCAACTCAATGGCACTTAACAACAACAATAGCAACAACAACAATATCGCCACTCCTGTCCTGTAAGGTTGCTATTGGCTTGCTAGATTTCTCACCATTTTTAAGTTTATATTTTTCTTTGAATTTAGGATGTGTCTCTTTTAGGCATTGTATAGATAAATCTTGTCTTCTCATCCAGTCTTCTAATCTGCCTTTCAATTGGTACATTCATTTAATCCATTGACAGTCATTGCAATTATTCATATCTCTGTATCTGTTGATGTTATTTTGATGTTTTCGTATTTTGTTTCTTTACTCCTTTTGGTGTGTGGTTTTATCGGAGTCTTCATCCTCTAGTTGTGTTGATTTGAGTGCTGCTTTTCTTACTGTGGTTTCTGGGTGGTGTTGTCCTGTCTGATGCTTCAGGTTTCTCTAATGTTAACTCTCTGTCCTTAGAGACCTGGCTGATACTTTTTGTAATACTTGTCTTGTTTTTACTAATTCCTTTAGTTTTTCCTTTTCTGGAAATACCTTAATTTCTCCCACATATTTGAGGGAAATACTTGGTGCATATAGGATTCTCGGTTTTGGCTTTTTTTCCCCAGAATGTTGTATATGTCACTCCATTCTCTTTTCGCCTGTCTAGTTTCTGCTGAGAAGTCTGAACGTACCCATATTTGCTTTCCTTTGTAGATGATTGCTACTTTTTGGCTAGCTTCCCTCATGATTCTCTCATTTTCCATAAAATTAGAGAGTTTGAATATGCTATGTCATAATATTTTTCTGTGGGAATCTATCCTATTTGGGGTTCTCTCCTCTCCTTGAACAATTATTTTCTCAACCTTTGTGATGCTGGAGAAATTTTCTTTCATGATTCCTCATACTATTTTCTCCATAGATTTTTGTTTGTTTGATTGTTTCCAATGAGATGTAGATTGATCTCTTGATCCCTCATCATTCCCAGGCTTTCTTCTGATTCTTTTGGTGTTATTGATTGTATCTCTCACCAATTTTAAGCAAAGTGATTGTATTCCAGCTCCCTGATTCAATTTTCTTCTTCTTTCATTCTACTCCTCAATTATGCTACTGTTACTATTTTGTCTGTTTATGTCATCTCATTGTTTGCCTTCGGAGATTCCTTTTGGTTTAGGGATATTGGTTTTTCAATTCTTCTGTTGTTCTCATTTGTGTTCTTCACTGATTTTTCAAAGACCTAAAAATCATTCTTCTGAATTCTGTCTCTGCTAGGCGTTGAGTTTGGGTGATTTTCTGTTGTGTTTGTTTGTCTTGATTTGGGGGTGGATTCACTGGGGTTCACTGCGGTCTCTTCAACAATATGATACAGACGTTCATGGTATGTGAGCTGCGAGCTCATGTGGAGGCACTTGATGCTTGACAGGGGCTTAATAGGAGCTGGACAACACGCAGTGATGAGACAGAGAGAAAAGGTTACACATGGGTAAATGAAAAAAATTGTGGAAAAGAAGAGAGAATAAAAGGAACAAGAGTAATGATAACTGGCTGTCTGCATAGGCTGAAATATTTGTAAAAATAAAGAAAAAGACTATTTTAAGAGAGGTAATCAGAATGAATTATTTGGATGAGATTATATTTCACATGGAAGAGAGAACACAGAAAGGATATGGGTGGATATGCAGGGAAAAGAGGGGCAAACAGTACAACAGACTTGGTGTGGCTTGAGTGTGTGTGCTAAAGTTCTATTACTAGGGCAGGGTGTATGTAGGTGTGTCTGGGCACTTAGAAGGAAAAAAAAAATCACTTTTGAGTGGATGTGCCAGAATCTATAGACCTGCCTATTTTTGCCTGATAGGAAGGCATATTTTCAGAAGGGTGGGTGGGTCACACTATAATAGGACACCTGGAAAGGAAGTGAGGGAGAAGAGAAAAAGACAATAAAAGTAATATAACAAAAGCACAAACATTGAAGAAAATAGAAATAAAACTGCTTGGTGGATGGGAATTACCTCTCTGGTAGTGTGATTGTGTGCATATATGCACTGACTGAGGGGTCTGGGGCACTTGGGCCTGGAGGGCACTGGAGCAAAAGAAAGAAAGAAAAAAGAGAAAAGAGGGAACATGACAAAATTATGTCCGTGCCAATCTTGCCCAGCAATCTGCTACTCACCAAAGCTCTGGGAGAGCAGTGCTGTCAGACATTGGCCTGACTGAGTTGCCTCAGCGGCTACACTCACAGAAGCTGCTTATGCTGTTGGTCAATGACAATGTCATTGCTGATCTCCCATTTAAAACCTTTGGTCTACCTAGCTTTGACCTTGAATTTCTGTCAGGAAGGTGACATCCCTCCTAATAGAACCTCCTTGTTAGTTGCTGATGCGAATTTTCCCTGCTGGTTCTCTGGCAGCTGTGATCTTATCTAATATTTTGAGATGTCAAAATGTAGATAAATATAGATAAATCTTAAAAGAGCATAATGCTTAATCTAGACCTTTTTTACTAGTTAAGCTAAATTACTGTTTATTTAAGAGGACATACGGGAATATTATTGCCATTCCAAAGCAATAGTTTCAGGGATTAACTAGTGTCTGTAGCTCCAGAAATCTGGATCTCATAAGAATTTGGAATTCTATTCTATACTTCTACTCTTTTAATTAGAATTACTCTATATATTCTTAGATCAAAATAGTCAGTAATCATACTTAGGTACCCCTTAGTTCTAGTCTTTTCCACGGGAGGCAGTTGTTCTTGGAGGCAGTGTTACCCAAAGTGAATACATTTTAGTGGAGCTTCCAGACTAAGAGGAGATTAGGAAGAATGAACCCGTTGGCCACTTTGAAGGAAGTGGCCACTGGAAATCTTTCATAGCATTGAGACATTGTCAAATACCGGAGGCCTAAAGAATCACAGCAGAACACTGTCAGACACGGAGATATTCTACAAACGTTTTTAGTCTAAAATCAGACAATGGTTTTCTCAGGTTGGAAGAACCTTGGAATGTGACTGCAGCAGAGATTCTTTATCAAAGTAGAGTCAACCTGGTGACATGAACTGAGTAAAGCCTGAGAAAGTGGAGCCTTCAGGATCTTCATTTGCATATGGAGCACAAATCAAAAGGAAAACAAACAGCTGGGAAAATCAAGTAATAATTAGAACTTGGAATGTCTGAAATATGAATCAAGGAAAATTGGAAGTCATCAAAAATGAAATCGAACACATAAAAAGCAATACCCTGGCCATTCGTGAGCTTTAATGGACCGGGATTGGTCATTTTGAATAAAAAGAAAATCATTTGGTTTACTATACCAAGAATAACATGGAACGAGGGACGGTGTGCATGCATTGTCAAAAGAGGATATTTCAAGATCCTGTTTTGAAGTATAATGCTGTCCGTGATAGGATTATATATATCCAACTTCAAGGATATTCTATCAATAAAACTATTATTCAAATAATGCTTTCAGTCTAAAATGGACACAACATGAAATTGAAATGTGTTGATAATTATAGATGATTGGAATGCAAGAGTTAGAAACAAAGATAAAAGAATAGTAGTTGAAAAAGCGCTAGGGATAGAAACGAAGTTGGAAATTTCATGGTAGAATTTTGGAAAACTGATTGTTTGTTCAGTTGGAAATTTCATGGTAGAATTTTGCAAAACTGATGGTTTGTTCATAGCAGACAACTGCCTTCAACAACAGAAATGATGGCTATAAATATGGACTTCTCCAGACGGAGTACACGGAAATCAAGTGGACTGCATCTGTGGAAAGAGATGATGGACAAGCTCAATATTAGCAGCTAAAAGTAGGCCAGGAATGGAATTTGGAACAGACAATTATTGCTTGAATGTAATTTCAGGTTGAAGCTGAAGAAAATTAAAATAAATCCACGAGAGCTAAAATACTCAAGGACACTAGTGATTGACAGTCTGATTACTGTGGGAGGACATCAAGAACATTCATGGAGAAAGGTCATTAAAAAGACAAGAAAGAAAATATCAAAGTGGGCGGTGGGTGTCAGAAGAGACTATGAAACTCGTTCTGGAGAAGACACAGCAAAATATAATTGTGCAAAGGACTAGAGTTAGAAAACAAAAGACCTAGAGTTACAAAACCAAAAAGGAAGGATATGCTCAGCATATCTGAAACTGAAAGATCTCAAGAAAAAGTTCAAGCCTTGAGTTGTAATACTGAAGGATTCTATGGGCAAAATATTGAATGAGGCAGGAAGCATCAAAAGAAGAAAGAGAGAATACAAAGTGTCACTGTGCCAACAAGAAGTAGTCAACAGGGTACCACTTCAGGAAGTAGCATATTACCAAGAACCAATGGTGCCGAAGGAAGAAGTTCAAGCTGCACTGAAAGCATTAGCCAAAAACAAAGCTCCAGGAATTGATGGAATACCAATTGAAACGTTTAACAAGCTGATGAAGCACAGGAAGCACTTACTAGTCTATGCCAGGAAATTTAGAAGACAACTACTTGGCCAACTAGCTGGAAGAGATCTGTATTTCTATCCATTCTAAAGAAAGGTGGCACAAGCTAATGCCCAAATTATAGAAAAGCATCATTGAAATCACATGTAAGTAAAATTTTGCAACAACCATTGCAACAGCACATTGACAGGGAACTGCCAGAGGTTCAGGAAGGATTCAGAAGAGAACCTGGAACAAGGGTTATCATTGCTGATGTCAGATGGCTCTGGCTGAATGCAGAGAATACCAGAAGGATATTTACTTGTGTTTTTTGACTATGCTAAAGCATTTGACTGTGTGCAACATTGACTGTGCCAAGGTATTCAACTGTGTGGATAGCTTTGAGAAAAA
>NW_022111379.1:27701096-27739745 GCF_000313985.2 Echinops telfairi
TGAGAGGAACTTAGATAAGATACGGTTCTGCAACAATTTCAGGCTGCCACACAAGCCACTCTGCCTCTTTTGGCATGTGACTCAGCTGATTCATTTATGCTTGATGTGTCAGGGGCAGACGGAAATGCAGTTTTGGGCAGGTCCCATTGGTGAATACCAGCCTATATCTTTAGGATTTTGGAATAAAACTCTGCCTTCCTTTGCAGAAAACTACTTTCCCTTTGAAAATCTTTTCACTAGTTTTTGGGCCTTCCTTAGCAGAGACTAAACACCTCATCGTAGGCCTCCAAATCTTGATGTGGTCCTCGGTGCTCATCAAAAATTAGGTGCCACACCCATAGAGTCATGAAGTTGCATGTACACTGAAGCACGTCATCATTAAATGGAAGTGGTATATATGAGATCGAGCTAGAGCAGGACTGAAGGTACAGGTCAGCTGCATGAAAGAGGGGCCCAACTGTCTACTTGTGTTATAATATAGTCCTTCTCCCAATCTGCATCTGTGGTCTTTGGGGAAATTTCTTACTATCAGTTGAGTGAGGAAGAGAAAACTCATCTGTGGTTTACAGATAGTCCTAAACAAAATGTCGATACTGCTCAAAAGTGTACAGTAGTAGCAGTATGACTCCTTTCTGGGACCTCCATGAAGGACAGACATGAAGGGAAATCCTCCCAATGTGAAGAACTTCAAGCAGCACACCTGGTTGTTCATTTTGCTTGAAAGGCAAAGTGGTCAGATGGATGAGTGTAAATCGCAATGTCACTGTAAATAGATTCTTGAGCCAATAATTTGTCTGTATGATCCGGCACTTGGAAGGAACCTGACTTGTAAATTGGTGACAAGCAGGTGTGTGGAAGAAGTATATGGAAAGCCCTCTCTGAATGGGCCCCAAAAAGTGAAGATATTTGTGTCTCATGTGAACGCTCACCGAAGGTTACCTCGGCATAGGAGGATTTTAACTATTAAGTAAATAGGATCACATGTTCTGTGGAAACTGCTCATCCTCTTACCCAAGAAACTCCTGTCATTGGTTCATCCTGCTCAATGGGCTCATCCTGCTTAATAGGCTCAACGAAAATGGGCTCCTAACTCAATGGGATCTGCTCATGAGCAAAAGTGGCCATGGTGGCAGCGATGGAGGTTCTATGTAGCCTTAGCAACATGGACTTGTTCTACCTAAGGCCATCTTGGCTATTACCACTGCTGAATGGCTACTCTGCCAGCAGCAGAGACCAACACCAAGACCCTAACATGGGCTCATTGCTCAGGGAGATCATTCAGCAACCTCGTGGCAGATTGATTCCATCAGACCACTTCCATCACGGAAAGGCAACATTTTGTTCTTACTGGAATAGACACTCTAGATTTGCCTTCCCTGCATGCAGTGCTTCTGTCAAAACTTTTGTGAATTTTTAGTGACAATCACCTGACTTTTCTATATTTTAATGTTATTAATGTAAGCTAAATATTGATGCTTTGGAAGCCTTTTTTCCCTGGTGGGTACAAATGGGCTAGTCAGGTCATCCAAATAGTTCTCTATAGGTTTTTATGAAGGTGTTGTTATTTCTCTTGACATAGTTACAGTAATAACCTGATAGACACTCTTTTGCAGGTTTATGAGCAAGATTAGTCTGTGACAAAAAGGTGCAATGTTTTAAGTGTTATTAGATGAGGTTGAAAATAAAACCAACAAACCTCTTTGTTTCTAAAGTATTCTAAAATGTGGCATCGTTTTTTTTAATAGTGAGAATCTGTAAAAGAAAATAAAGTCTACGTGTTTTATTTTAGCAAGTTTACATACTGTGCTCAAAGTAATATTTTGCTGAGCTGAGGTTATTTTTATGAAGACCTTGTCCTTCCTAGGCTTCAGTTAAAGTTGCAACAGCATGTCCAGTCTGGTAATTAAAGAGTTCCTTTAAAATCCAAACCGTATACAAAGAATATCACATCAGGGTTAGTTATAGGAGTTTTCTTTAAATTACTATGAGTTGTCAAAAACTCCCTTAAATCTAAGCAATCACGAGAAGAACCATTATCATTATCAATGTGAGGAGGAAGGTAGCCAGGTTTAGGGAAGCTGCCATATGAATTCCAATATTAGAGGCTGCCAGAAGCTGCGCCTTGCAAGATATGAGTCTGGTGGTAACAGATGCTGAGTTAAAACAGAATTAACAATGCACGCACAGCATGGAACATATTCTTATATAATTTTAAAAGCTTTTTGAACACACTGTTTTATATACACTGTTTTGGGCACTTTCTTAATTATTCTGCTTCAGGTAGATTTACAATTTACATTTTATTTAAGCTTGGTAGTATTTTCTCCCTTTCATCAAATTGCAAATGGTCGTTTTATTTGTATAAAATATTTCTTTGTATTAAATTAACAGGGGTTTGGAATTTAGTAAAAATAGATGGAAACCCTCTTTAAGTTAAGTCCAAAAGAAATAGGCACAATCAGAAAATGAACTAGTGTTTCTTTTTCATTAGTTACTTCCATGATTTTTAAGGAGTCTCTGTGTTATTCTCACAATTGTTCTTACATTTGAGTCCATTCATGCAGCCACGATGTCAGTCAGTCTTTTCAAAGGGGCTCCTCTTTTTCAATGCCCCTTTACTTTCTCAGACGTGATGCACTTATCCATGGACTGGCCATTCCTGATGACCAGTCATTGTATGTATGACCAATTCAAATAAAGTGAAATGAAGTCTCTCCATCTTTGCCTATGTGGAACATTCAGTCTATACTTCTTGTAAGACAGAATTGTTTGTTCTTTTGGCAGTCCATGGGACATTCAATAGTCTTTGCCAGCACCATCTTTCAAATGGATTGATTCTTCTTTGGTCTTCTTATTCAATGTCCAACATTCACGTGCATTTGAGGCAACTGAAAATACCATGGCTTGGTTTAGGTGCATCTTAGCCCTGAAAAAGTAACCACCTTCCTTTCCCGCACTTTAAAGAGGCCTTGTGCAGCAGATTTACCCACTGTCATGCATCGTATGATCTCTTGACTGCTGCTTCCATGAGAATTGATTGTGGATCCAAGCAGGATAAAATCCTTGACAATGTCAAGTCTTTCTCTATTTATCATGATATTACTACTGGTCCTGGACTGAGTATTTTGGCTTTCTTTACATTGAATTGTAATCCACACTGAAGGCTGCAATCCCTAATCTTCATCAGCAAGTGCTTCAAGGTGTCCTCACTTTCAGCTAGCAAGGTTGTGTCATCTGCCTATGACAGATTGTTAATAAACCTTCCTTTAATCCTAATACAGCATTCTTGTTCATATAATCCAGTTCTTCTGATTATTTGGTCAGCATACACACTGAATAATATGATGTGAGTGTACAAACCTAATGCACACTTCCCCTGATATAAACCATGCGGTATTCCCTTGTCGGGGTCCCACAATTGCCACTTGATCTATACAAGTTTCACTTGAGCACAATGAGGTGTTCTGGCTTTCCCATTTCTCTCAAGGATATCAGTCGTCTGTATGGTCAACAAAGATGAATGCCTAAGCATGGCAAATAAAACACAAATAAACATCTTTCTGGTATTATCTTTTTTCAGTTAATATTCATCTGACATCAACAATATGATATCCCTCGCTTCATAGCCTCCTTTGACTCTGAACTGAATCTCTGACAGCTCCTTGTCGATGTATTTCGGCAACTGTTTTTGGATTATTTTCAGCAAAATTTTACTGCCATGTTCTATACCTATACACCGTTTTACTTGCATTGTTCTATAGCTGGAGCGTTCTGGTGGGTTACCTTGCTTTGTAATGGATACAAATATGGATCTCTTCCAGTTAGTTTGCTAAGTAGCTGTCTCCCATATTTCCTGGCAGAGATGAGGAAGGGCTTCCAGTGTTACACCAGCTAATTGAAACATTTCAATTTTTATTCAAACAATTTTTGGGGTCTTGATTTTGGCCAATGCTTTCAGTGCAGCTTTAAGTCCATTGATCCTTGCTTATATGGTATCTTTTAAAATGGTTGAATGTTTACTAGTTCTTTTTGGTACAGTTACTCTGTAAATTCTCTCCATCTTATTTTGTGTTCCCTGAATCATTCAATTTTTTCCCATAGAATCTTTCAATACTGCAACTCCGAAGTTTGCACTTTTTATTGAGTTATTTGAGTTTCAGATACACTGTGCTTGTTTTAAAGTGTAGGTCTTTGTACATTTCATTATAATATTTTGCTTGATCTTTGTAAGCTGCTCTTTGACATTTCCTCCTTTCTTCTATTTGCCTTACCTACTCTATAATTAAGAGCAAGTTTCAGAGTCCCTTCTGACACCCACTTTGATCTTTTCTTTCTATCTTGTCTTTTTAATGACCTTTTGCTTCTTCATGCATGATATTCTTGATGTCCTCCCATTGCTTTTCAGGTCTTCTGTCATTAATGCTGAAGGCAAGAAATCGGTTCTGGGGATGTTTTCAAATTTCCAGTGAGTTCGATTCCGACTCTTATTTTGGCTATCGTGGACTTGTGCTTTGTTAGCTTTAAACAGAACTTGCATGTGAGTAATTGATGTTCTGTTCCACAGTCAACCTCTGGCCTCATAATACTGCTAATATTAAGCTGGTGCATCATCTCTTCCCACAGATGTAGTCAATTTCATGTTTGTGTATTCAATCTGGAGAAGTCCATGTGTATAGTAATCTTTTGTGTTGTTGTAAAAAGATCATTTTCTTTGAATAAGTCATTGGTCTTGAAAATTTCCATAATATGATCTCTAGTCTAATTTCTATCAACAAGGCCGTTTTCTAACCTCTGTTCCTGCCTTTTATTGTTTCCAACTTTTGAATTTCAATAGCCAATAATTATCAATGCATCTTGATAGCATATTTTGTCAGTTTTAGTCTGAAGTTGTTGAAAAATTTCATCATCACTAGTTTTTGCGGTCAGTGCATAAATTTGAATAATAATTGTATTGATTAGATTTCCTTGAAGGCAGACATAATCCTATCACAGATAACATTTTTCTTCAACATAGATCTTGACTTGTCCTTCTTGACACTTATTGCAATGCCAGTCCTCTTGATTGTGTCTTTCACAAAAACAGTAAACTATATGATTTTGTGATTCGAAATGGCCAATACCAGTTCATTTCAGCTCACTAATCCCTAGGATATCAATTTTTATGTATTCTATTTTGTTTCTTTTACAGCCTCAACGTTTCCTAGATTCATATTTTATACTTTCCAAGTTCAGAGTATTAATTGATATTTTAAGCTGTTTCTTCTCATTTTGAGTCATTCTTCATCAGGAAATTAAGGTCCTGAAAGCATTACTGCCATAGGCTTTACCCAATTGATATCATTATACTTGATTCTACTCAGTTACATTTTTAGTGTCTTTTGACCGGGGGGGGCTCATCTCCTGGCACTATCTCCAAGAAATCTTGCTTCTTTTTATGAGTTTTTCAGTGTCTGACAATGGTTTGATTCTTTCCATAAAGTTTTCAGACGTTAATTTCTCAGATGTGGATAGATTTTTCCTTTTTTTTTTTCTTGTACTCTGTTCTTAGTCTGAAAGCTCTGCTGAAACCTGGTCCTTGTGGGTAATCCTACTGGCACTTACAATCCCAGTGATATAGCTTCCAGCATTTTTAGGGTAAGGGGTCCCCAACACTTGAATGGGTCCTCAGGAGCAACTTTGCAACTGTGGAAAATATTAAAGACAGACAGACAGACAGACAGACAGCAGGGTACAGGGATTCCTTGTCCCATGTCAGGACAGAAAGAGAGACTGTATTTTCCAATGGGTATATATAGTGGGGCTTACAGATCTTTCATGAGACATGAATGTCATACAGCTAACATGTCATACACCTAAGTTGATGGGCGATATCATAAATGAGTAACACAATAGACAAACAATGAAGTGAGTCATTGTCTTTACCTAGTGCCAGTTGATCTGGAAACCCTCCTGAGCCCTCCCCATGGGGTTGCTACATTTATGGTGGGTTGGCTATAGAACCTGATAGCTTTTATCTATAGATAACCTTCAGGCATCGTGAAGTAGCCAGAAAAGATTCATCTTCTATGGTAGCTCCTCGATGACAGGTGGCTTATGGGGGGTTGTTGGAGGGACTGTGCTCAGTCATGAGAATTTATATTAAGTCTTACTTATATCTCATAACCAGGAGAGTCTTCCCTAAACAGAGTCAGCCTTCCAGACCTATAATTATGAGCATGAATGGTTTAACTGTATTATATTCTTATCCAGTCCCTCAGTTTACCATGCAGCATCACAGCAACACAGCCACCACAGTATAACAAACTGACAGACAGGTGGTAGTGTGCCACATAGGTGAATTTTAAAACCTATAGGCAAAAAACATCAACACAGCTTGTTTTTCTGTTGTCAGTCCCCATACCAAAGCAAATATGGCCTAACTTTAGTCTGTTAGTGGGATGTAGAAGAAGCAATCTTACAAGTCCAAAGCAATAAAATAGGTGCAGTAACTAGGAACTGCAAAGGGTCCCTGGGACGTCCTAGATTTTGCATTGGACTGCCAGCCTTGAAGTCAGCAGCTCACACCTCTAACTACTCTACAAGAGAAAGATGTTTTTCTGTTCCTCTGAATTTTTACAGCCAGGGAAAGCTACTGAGACAGTTCCACTTGGTCCTGTGGAATCATTAAATGTCGTAATTGACTTGATGGCAATGAACTAGCTAGTTAGTCATTTTTTAAACTAAGGTCTGTACACAAGAGAGTTAGTTAATTGTGCCAACCTGGCTGATAAACACGTGGGGTTAATTGAAGGGCGGAGTTAATTGAAGGCCGAGGGATAATTGGGTGGTGAGCCTCACCTTTCTAGTTCTTGGGTCTCTTGCTCTCTGATGGTCGCACCAGAGTGCAGCTGCCTTAGCAGTTCCCTGCTTCAGCTTGCAAGATTGACTTCCTACAAGACATCCCCAAGGAGAAGCTACATGGACCTATCCTGATGCAGCCCTGGGTGCTGGAGCAGCCATGTGGAGACTCCTGCTAGTGCTGAGATGCTTATTCGTTCACTGACTCAGCTTTCCTCCTGCAGTCAGCATCATTGCCTCTGCTTTGTGAGGTGGAGGACTTTGTGGACTGGTGTTGAGTTAATGGGTTAATGTTGGACTTGTGGGCTTGGGCAGCATTGCGTTGGGATGTTTTCGTGATGCACATTTTCTTTGCATAAAACTCTCTCTTATACATGAATTGCTGTGGATTTGTTTCTCCAAAGTACCCAGGCTAATACAACAAGAGAGTGAATGAATTTAGGTACTACCGGATACATGGCTTCTGTGATTCTATTTACTCTTCTCAGGTCCTGAACAAATTGATTCCCCCAAGTGGACACTGTCTTAAATGGCAAGATAGGAATGTTGAAAGGAGAATCATGTTCTCATAATAAGCCCCAACTGTAGGTGCTGGTTGATCAATCCGTGTAGTCTTTTTCAAACTTCAGGTCTTATTTGATTAGCTTTACTCGAATAAGGATAGTTTGGGGTAAATATTCAGTGATACTGAGAATGACTGAGTGGACTCTCCCAGGCAAGATGGTCACTCAAGGACTTACTGGTTTTGCCTTGGACTGCTTCTGTCAGTGGATGTCTGGCTGTAACTCTAAGGGCTACAAGGGAAACTTGTAATTTCTACTCCTTTAGCTCTGGAAATTTCAGGATATTCCCTGGTTTTGAAAAATTATTTCTTCATGGGCTTTGCTCAAAAAATTCTCCCCCAAAGAAGCAATACACAGTCAAACACATCCAAAAACTATGACAAGGTAGTTGCTCTTAATTCACAGTTTATAGGCTATAGAAAAGAACAAGACTCCTTTTTTTTTTTTTTTGGTGCTCACTTGAGTCTTTCTGGGAGTGTGTGAACCAGGACAGCAGTGAGTTAAAACTGAATAAACTATAAGAAAGGCTTTCATCCTGTAATTAATTTAACCAAGGAGTTAGTTAGGGAGGATAGGAATTATTTGATCATCCTTGCCTTCTTTATCTTTCACTATTCCTTCAGATTTATTTTCTGTTTTGTAAACATCTCACTTCTTATCCTCTTTATTCAGGAGCATGTTCTTTTACTATGCCACCTGATTATTTTTTTCTCAAATGGTTTCCCTCTCTTCCTTTCTTCTGTCTCTCTCCTCTCTCATTGGTTTTTCATATCCTCATTTCCCCCCCGTTCTCCCGGCTACTTCCCTAGCCTAGTCTACATTAGTGTAAACTTTGTAAGCTATCACAACCATGTGAGGCTGACAGCATCCCTTGCCCTCCTTAAAAATGTTTGTAGCTTTCATCATCTTGTAAATGTAAAGCAATAATACTTTTTTTCTTGTAAGCTCTTTGAAAATTTCCTTTCACTGCAGTATTTTGGTGCATCCTTACAAGTCCTTACTACTTTCCCAGGATAGTTTTGTTCCTTCAATAACCTTTTAAATTTTAACATAAGCTTCAGTTTGCTCTTTGAAAACAGGGGGCAGAGGGAAAGAAAGGGGGTGTGTTTTAGACAGGGTTCTCTAGAGAGATAAAACCAAATTGCTGATAACTTAATATATTTATTTATAAAGATAATTAGATATATAACAAGAAATGAACTGTTAAATCATATACAGATAAATATATAATACAAGAAATAAACAGTTAAATTAGAAAGCACTACAAATGGCTCAGTGTAACTCATGTCTGTGAGAGAAAGTTGAGCGACTAGCAGTCCTTCAAGTCTAGTCTGCTGCCAGATCTTCCTCTATTTGTAGAGAGAGGTAGGCTATGTCAGCACAGCAGCCAGTCACAAGGCAGTTCACCAACCGCCAGTCCCCAGCTCCAGAGAAGTCTTAAAGGGACCTCAACTTACAGCAAAACAGTCCACAGGCTAGTTATCCCACAGGTAGTGTAGCCTTTAAATTGAGGCACACTGGTCCGATGATCACAGAGCGAGAGACAGGAAAGGCAAGGCTCACCAAGCCATTTATCTCTCTGCCCTTCAGTTGATCCCACTTGTATTTATCAGCCAGGCTGGCACAATAAACTATCTCAGAGGTTATTACTTATGGAACACTGAGTTTTTGCTTAAGATGTTAGAAAAGATTATGGTGATTATTAGTAGAGTTGCAGAGTCAATGATTGTAATTGTTGCTGTATGTTATGGTGAAGTGAAGTTTCTTAATATGGCTCTTCTATCTCTGCCTCTGTAACTCCCATCAAATAACTGCAGTCAACAACAAAAACAACAAAACTCACCACCATGACATATATTCCAATTCATAGCAACCTTATAGAACTGGCTAGAACCACCCCTGTTGAAAATCTTTATGGGAATAGAAACCCTCATCTATTTCCAGAGTGTCTGGTAGTTTCAAACTGTTGACCTTGTCATTAGCAGCCCAACTTATAGCCCACTATTCAAATAAGGCAGTGTAACAACACTAACAAGCGCATGGTCAGTTTTAGCTGCCATTCCCTTGGCTATAAGGATAAGCCATCTTAGAAACAGGATTGGAGCGTTATCCCCAGAACCATCAAGGGAGAACAACTATCAGCAGAGTACATAAAAAAATCTGTCCTTCTGGGAAGTGGACGCTGAGATTCAAGACACCAGTCTTGAATGCCACACCGAGACTGAGGCCAGAAAAGGAGACCATCGGACAGAATAGAGCAGTGGTTCTCAACCCTCCTATTGCTGCGACCCTTTAATACAGTTCCTCGTGTTGTGTTGACCCCCGACCATAAAATTATTTTTGTTGCTACTTCATAACTGTCATTTTGCTACTGTTATGAATCTTAATGTAAATATCTGGTAGGCAGGCTATATTCTCATTGTTACAAATTAATTACAACATAATTAAAGCATAGTGATTAATCACACAACAATATGTAATTCTATATTGTGAAATACTTATTTCTAATTAGAAATAAATGAAATTTGTCTTCAAGCGTGGTGTAGCATGAGTAACAGTCTTCACGCTGGGTACTCATATGTGGGCATATCTGCATGTGGGCGGACCCACCAGGAGATGGATAGAGTAGCAATGTCTCCATTCCTAAGACCATTGGAGATATGTTTCCTTAGGCGACCCCTGTGAAAGGGTCTTTCGACCCCCAAAGTGGTCGCGACTCACAGGTTGAGAACTGCTGGACTAGAGGACCAGCACTGAAATTATGAGACTATGAAGTAGACCAGTAGAGGGGTTTCCTGTCGCATGGAGAACAGAGGTCAAGGGGCCATGGGGCTGAGTGGCTGAGGACCAACGATAGACACTTGTCTGTTTTCTGAGAAGAGGCACTGCTGAGGACCAAACCCTATATCCTCGATATTTTCTGATTCTGGCTCGTAGTAACTTGTTTGCTTCCCCAATAAATTCCTGTGAGTATTCTCCGTGAACTCGTTGTGACCAGAAATAAATGCTCAAACCCAGCAGAAGAGTAGACTGCCGTGGGAGGAGCCATTTGTCTGGAATAAAGGAAGGACGAGAGATGGAGCCGGGTTCTTCTTCTCCTTAGCATGGCCAGAGGAGGTCAGATGGAGCCTTGGCACCCTTTTCTCAGTTGTACACTGGTAAAGGTCGAATTGGCTAAATATATGTGATAGCTGTATTTAAAACAATGACAAAACAGAAGGAAAAAAAGAGTAGTTGCTGAGGCTGGGTCATTGATCTGGTTCACTGTTTTACTGGTGATTCTCAACAAGGTAGAGGGGAAGTGCAGATAAAAGAATACGCTCAGAAAAACCACGTTTAAAATTACCATTGCTGCCATTTGTTTTTGATCATAGAATTTATTTGAATGTACTGGATAACACACAGGGGAGGCAAGAGTGATTCCAATTTGTCAAACAGGCTCAAGGTTGGATTTGCAGTATACAACTGCATCAGGTCTGCCATCCGTGTTATACCTGCCTGTCGTAGCAAAGGAGACGGAGCTCCAATTCAAATACAATTTATAGACATAATTATTAAATATTAAACAGGATAGATACACATCTGGATGAGAGAGATCATCACCATGAGGTCATATAGCATCCGGGAGCTACAGAAATTTGAGACAAATAAAATGTGGATTATAAGGAAAACTGTCACGAGAGCATAATTGGCAGCAGATCAATACATCACAGTTGAAGGTGGGACTACAGGAGCAGGAAATGGCCATGATTGTAATGAGTACACTATTCTAGATAGAAAGCTTATAAGATTGCTTCAGAGGCCTCTACCCAAGGCAGTCAGCATATGACACATGATCATGCATATCCTAGTATCACCAGTTCCATAAAGAGCATCCCCATGAGAGTCCCCAAGTGGTAGACTGCTTCTCTCTAGACTGGCTAAGGGCGTGGTACTAATCCACTTTCTAATACACATGGTCAGTTAACATTAGAAATAATATAATGAAGGCTGAATCTACATGGAAACACAGTTATAGATTTAGGGCTTACACTGTAAACCAACGACTTCTGCAAAACTGGTACTCAGAATTTAAGATTTAATACGCATTTCATAAGTGTTTGTACCCTGCAGCAATGGGTGAGATTTGCCAACTCCAAGTTAGCTGGAAAGGGGTGAGTTCTATTAAAAGATGTCACCAGCCAGGAGTCTGACAGCAACATTCAGCGATGTCAGCTGTTTTCGTGGAGCCTCACTTGTGATCAGAATACAGAGAGTTTATATACTTTGACACTGGAATGCACATTTGACGAGAGTCACATATTTTTCCAGGTACTCTCCACTACACAAGCTGCAAAATAATCATGAAATGTAAATGTAGACCAGAGCAATCGGATAAAACATAAGTAGTGAAAGAAGAACTCTAATGAATATTTAATATTTTTCCTGTGCTGCAGTGACTCCTCTCCCGTTCTCACCTTCCTCCTCTTCCTCCCGTTCCTTCTTGTGCTACTCTTCCTTCACTTCCTCCCCTCCTCCCTCGACTGTTCCTCAGATGTCTGGATTTGATGCTGGAAATTGTTAACCTAAAAACTTAAAGATTCAGCCTTGAGAAAAGCCAAAAGAAATATAGACTTTATTCCCAGATGGGAAGACCATTAACTTTAGAAAATGTAATAAAGTAATGTAGTCATTCCTAAAGAAGTATAAAAATCCTGACTGTATGAGAAAAGACAAAGCATTCTGGTAGAATTATCCCACTCTCCTTCAGATATGTTAATAAAACGTATGCTTATTCTTACCTCATCTGTGATTAGATACAGTAGTTGGTGGTCAGACAATTCTGTTTCAAGGGTGGCACTTATGATACATAAACACTCCCTTTCAATGTTTAGCACCTCTTCATGTAGAGTAAAATATATTGAGTCTATATTGAAAAATATATTAGAAAACTAGAAAGTAAGGGCACACTCAGCATATCTTGAAATAACAAGAAAAATATTCAAGCTTTGAGTTGCAATATTGAAGGATTCTTTGGGCAAAATAGTGAATGATGCAGGAAGAATCAAAAGAAGATGGAAAGAACACACAGAGTCACTGTATCAAAAAGAACAAGTCAACATTCACCATTTCTGGAGGTAGCATATGAGTAAACACCAGTGGTGCTAACAGAAGAAATTCAAGCTGCACTCTGAAAGCATTAGCCAGAAACAATGCTCCAAGAATTGGTGGAATACTAATCATTCAACAGACTGATGAGACTGGAGGTACTTACTCGTCTAAGCCAAGAAATCTGGAAGACTGACAAGAAGAGATCCACATTTGTCCCCATTCCAAAGAAAGGTAACCCAACAGAATGCTTAAATTATAGAAAAAATTCACTGATATCACATGCAACTAAAATTTTGATGAAGATCATCCAACAAAGGTTGCAACAGGCCATTGACAGAGCAAAGGTTCAGGGCAGATTCAGAAGAGGACCTGGAACAAGGAATATCATTCCTAAGGTCAGATGGTTCTTGGCTGAAAGCAGAGAATACTAAAAAGATAATGATTTGTGTATTTTTATATATGACAAAGTAGTCAACTGTGTGAACCCTAATAAAGAAAGATAAACTTGAAAAGGAAAGGGAATTCCAGAACACTTCCTTGTACTGATGCAGAACTTGGACATGGATCAACAGGCAGTTGTGTGAACAGAACAAAGACCTACTGCGTGGTTTAAAATCAGGTCAGACGTGCCTCCGGGTTGTGTCCTCTCACATACATATTCAATCTATCTGGTGAGCACGTCATCAAAGATGCTGGATTATATGAAGGAGAACATGGTATCACGAGTGAAGAAAGGATTACTAACAACCTGCTGGATGAAGATGATACACGCTTGCTTGCCGAAAGTAAGGAGGATTTAAAACACTTGCTGATAAAAGATCAAGGATTTAACCTTGGGTATGGATTCCTGCTCAAAAAAAATCCTCACAACTGGGCCAATATAGGTCACATCCTGAAAAATGGAGAAAAACTTGAAGTTGAATTTTTAAATTTTATAACTGTGTACGTGTCCACATCATGGTTCTTCCCTCCGCTTTTGCAGTCCAGTCTACGAGAGCAATGACTGGATGTGCCATCAGTCATCATTTGTGATTTCCTTGGTTTTCTTTCATCGACACTTAGTGCCCTGGCTGCGAGTCCTTGGCGCCACGTCAGCCTCACACTCACCCCTTAATCTAAGATGGTCCCTCTGGGGTATGTCTTTCTTCCTTGAAGCTTAATAAATAGGTCTTCATAGGGTAGATCTGAATTTCAGACTCTTTTCCTCCCCTACTTATCACATAAGAGCATGGAATGGAAAGGGCCTCCACTACACTTATTCTCTTGATCACTTCAGTCAACGCATATGCAAAATAGATTATACCTTTTTAAAGGATTCTTGCTTCAAGGAGATTCTAACAGCTATCCTTAAGGTCACACTTATTATGTTTGTGAATGTGTGTGTGTGTGTGTGTGTGTGTGTGTGTGTGTGTGTACCATTCCCCTCTTGAACAAAGAGATGAATGCTTCTGGCCCTTCATTAGGCCTGTTTTAGACTTATCTAGACAGGTCAGCTGTGAGCACTGGAATTACTGGTGAGTCACAAAGCCTCACAAAGCGGACTAGGACAGTTTGTAACAGTATCAGAGAATAAAAGACCTTAACAAAGATCTATTTATTTCAAACTCAAGGTCTTTTCAAAATATGAATGGTATGTTGACAAAAATATGCCTGTTTTAAAAACAGGAGCGTTGTGTTTTTTCCACGTTAACTTATGATATAGCTAACTGTGATGCCCCAAACTCAAATTTCACTGCCACAGAGTCAATGATGATTCAGAATGGCCCTACAGGACAGAGTAGATGTGCTCCCATGAGTTTCAGAAACTGTAGCTGTGTACGGGAGCAGAAAGCCCAGTCTTTCTCCCCTACGAGTGGCTACTAGTTTTGAACTGCCGACCTTTTGGATCGCAGCCACTAGACCACCAGTCATTTTAAAACTGTGTAATCACCTTTTAAAGGTGCATAAAAATCCATAGCTGCCACGTTGATTCCAACTCATAGCAACCTCGATAGGACATAACAGAACTCCCTCATAAATATTCCAAGCCGTTGTCTTTATGGAGCTGACTGGGACACCTAAAACAGACGTCACATCTGTTTCCCAGTAAAGCTGCGAGTGTTCAAACGCTGACCTTTGATTAGCTGCTTAACTACTATATCACTAGGGCTCCTTGTGAGGTGCAAAAATATTCTAAAATGAGAAGCAAGGAATGAATTTATGAACAAATAATGCCAGGAGTTTGTTTATAAAAATATTGTTTATATGTTAAAGGGTGGCCATTAGCAAATTTGATAGATGCTCATTAGTCTAAATGGAAAATAAAATGTACATTTTGACATTAAAAAGGGAAAGTGGTTCCATATCCTTATCTAACTCCATGCCAGACATCTATGTAAATTATTGTGAACAGTACAGTATCTTATCTTTTAGTACACACACACACACACACACACACACACACACGGACTTCAAAACGTTTGTGAAAATGGAATGAAAAGATAATAAAAAATTTTTATGATCTTTTTGAAACCCTCTTCTGTGTACATATATTACTTGGTTTAGGTCAAAGATTTTGAAATTTATACACATATGAAAATAAATTTCTTCTTATTAATTTTTCCAAACATTTTCATGCGAAAACCTTCACACAAAGAATAGTCAATAATGTTAAAAGGTCTAGGCCTGGTTACCAAGGCTGAAAGGGCCTAGATGCATACATTCTCTCTGCCCATGCCTGGCTTACTGATATTTAAAACAATTGAGGCCATGCCTGCTATTTTTCAGATACTGTTTCTACTTTGAATTTCTGTAAAGGCAGATCTCCATTTTCCATCCCATGATTCTGGCCTCAGATACGTAATTATCTCTTCCCCTGGAACTGTTAGTTGGACTTTCGGGCTGGCTGACATTCATAATCTTATCCTCTATCACACCTCAGACACCAGCCCACTCATAGAAAAAGAGGATGCTTAGCTCTCTTCCATTCCATTTTTAATATTGAATAATCCTTCTTTCTAAAACTATGTACTCAATGCCATACATTTCCTACATGAAATGATTGGTGTACTTGCTTCACAGTATATGAAAAGTAGGAATAAAATGGGGAAGCGATTACAATGATCTACTTATAACCTCCTCCCAGAGGGATAGACAGCAGAAAAGTGGTGAAGGGAGTCATTGGTCAGTGTAAGACATGAAAAAATAACAATAATTTATAAATCATCAAGGGTTCTTGAAGGAGGAGGGGGAGGGGGAGGGGGGGAGCGGGAAGGGAGGGGAGAAATTAGAAGCTGATTCCAAAGGCTCAAGTAGAAAGAAAATGTTTTGAGAATGATGATGGCAACAAATGTACAAATGTGCTTGACACAACAGATGTATGTTTGCATGGTGATAAGAGTTGTACGAGCCCCCAATAAAATGATTAAAAAAAGAAAATGCCAAAAGGCAATTTGAGAATACAAAATCAAATATTATAATGACAGGTGAAAAGACCTAGGCTTATAAAACCAAAATGGAAGAATACACTTAGCATATCTGAAACTGAAAGAACTCAAGAAAAACTTCAAGCCCTGAGTTCCAATCTTGAAAGTTACTCTGGGCAAACTATTGAGTGGTGCAGGAAGCATCAAAAGAAGAGGGAAAGACTGCACACAGTCACTGTACCCAAAAGAACTAGTCAGCATTCAACTATTTCAGGAAGGAGCCTATAAGCAGGAACCAATGGTGCTGAAGGAAGAAGTCCACGCCTGCCCTGAAAGCATTAGCCAAAAACAAGGCTCCAGGAATTGATGATATATGAAGGAAAATGTTTCAACAATCTGATGAAACAGTGGAAGCACTCACTTGCCAAGAAATTTGGAAGACAGCTAAATGGCAAACTGACCGGAAGAGAATCATATTTGTACCCATTCCAAAGAAGAGTGGCCCAACAGAATGCTCACATTATGAATCATACCACTCATATCACAGGCAAGTACAATGTTGATGAAGATCGTCCAACAGAAGTTGCAGTAGGACTTTGACAAGGAGCTTCCAGAGGTTCAGGGCAGATTCAGAAGAGGACTTGAAACAAGGGATATCATTTCTTTTTTTTAAAAAATCATTTTATTGAGGGTTCTTACAGTGCTTATTACAATCCATACATCAATTGCATCAGACATATTTGTATAAATGTTGCCATTATTCTTTTCTAGACAGTTAGTTTCTATTGAGCCCTTGGTATCCCACCCCCCGCCGTGATCCCTTGATAGAATATAAATTATTATTATTTTCATATCTCACAACAACCACTGTCTCCCTTCCCCCATGGTTTCCGTGTTCTTTCCCCTAGAGAGGTGTGTGTGGTTGTATGTTGACCATTGTGATCGGTTTCCCCTTCTTTCCCTCCTCCCCACCCTTCCCCCTTCCCATCTGGTATTCTCTTCCCATTCCTGCTCCTTGCTTTTGTGTGTTGTGAGCTCTTATCTACACCTGTGTACATGCTCTGGTCTAGTCCGAAGTGAGAGGCATCACTGGGGTCATGGTAGTGGGGGGTGAGGAAGCCTCAGGGAACCAGAGGAATATTGTGTGTTTCCTTGGTGCTTTACTGCACCCTGGTTGACTCATACCTTCCCTGTGACCCCTCTGTGGGGGATGTTCCATTGCCTACAGAGGGACTTTGGGTCTCTGCTCCAATCCCCCTTGTTCTTAACCATATGGGGTTTCTTTTTGGTTTGATTGTAAAAGGTCTTTTGATGCCTGTTACCTGGTCCTGATGACACCTCATGATCGCACAGGCTGGTGTGCTTCTTCCATGTGGGTTTGTTGTTTCTCTGCTGGATGGCCGCTTGTTTCACTTCAATCCTTTAAGACCCCAGACACTGTATCTTTTAATAGTCGGGCACCATCTGGCTTCTTTACCACATTTGCTTATGCACCCATTTTGTCTTCAGCGATTGTGTCAGGAGGGTGAGCATCTCAGACTGCCAATTTGTTAGAACAATGTGTTCTTGTATTGAGGGAGGGCATGAGCAGAGGCCCAAAGTCTGTCCACTACCTCAGTGTATTGCAGTATGAACATGGTCTAGACCCCATATTGGCACACCAAGCCCAGAGGATGACATCCCAGCATGGAACTGCTAAGGCACAGAGATGATTGTGGGGCCGACAACAGCTCATGACACGTTCCCTTACTGGAGCATACTGCGACAGAAGACAATACTGGGGACACACAACAGGAAGTGCAGTCTGAACCCCCCCTCCCCCGCAGCAGGGCAAACCAAGAAGGGAACCCAACAGATCAGTAACAGGAGCAAAGTCAAGTGACAAAGCCCCTAAAGAGTCCCCCAAAATAAACTTCAGGCTAGGAGGAGCAGTTACCCCAAGGACCAGTGGCAAAAAGTCACAAAGGTCACCTGACAGATTTGGAAGCATGCATGTTTTTTTGTTGTGGTGTTTTGTTTTTGTTGTTTCTGTTTGGTTTTTCTTCTTCTTCTTCTTACTTCGCTCTCTCTCTTGATCAATCGTTTGTTTTCTATTTGTTTTGTCTATGCCATTGTTGGTATGCCTACTTCCACATGACAGGCATGAGAAGGAAGCTCAAGGAGAAAGCAACGGAACCAATGGTCTGGAGGGGCGGGGGTGGGGGGACTTAGGGGGAGAAGGGGGCAGGGGAAGGGTGTGGTGGGCAAACAGTGCCATAGACAGGAGACCAACCAGGGAATAAAAACCGATAATGAGGAGGCTATAGAGATCCTGGGAGCGCTGACAGAAGTACATGAGCATGATGGTGGAGCAGAAGGAAGATAAAAGGAAACAGGAATGATGCAAAGTTATGAATAGAGGTATAAACATAGGGGTGTCTGTATGTAAATACATTAATCCATAAAAATAGAGGTATTGGGATATCATTTCTGATGTCAGGTGGGTCTTGGCTCGAAGCAGAGAATACCAGAACTATTTTCACTTGTGTTTTATTGACTATGCCAGGCATTCCGCTGTGTGGATCGTTGCAATCTCTGAATAGTCCGGGGAAGAATGGGAATTCCAGAACATTTCACTGTGCTCATGTGGAACTTGTACGTGGCTCACGAGGCAGTCGTGAGAAGAGAACAAGAGAAAATGGCATGATTTATACTCAGGAAAGGTGTGTGGCAAGATTGTATCCACTCACCATACTGATTCTGTATGCTGGGAAACTCATCAGAGAAGCTGCATAATATCAAGAAGAATGCAGCATCAGCATTGGAGGAAGGCTTATTAACAACCTATGATGTACAGGTACTACAACCTTGCTTGCTTAAAGTAAAGGAGACTTGAAGCACTGCTCCTGAAAATTAAGGATAACAGCCTTCAGTATGATTTATGCTGAATGTAAAGAAAACCAAAATTGCCACTACTGGACCACTAGGTAACATCATGATAAATGGAGAAAAGGTTGAAGTTGGCAAGGATTTTGTTTTGCTGGGATCCAGGATCATTGCTCATGGAAACACAGGCAAGCAATTAAAAGACACATTGCATCAGGCAAATGTGCTTCACAGGACTTCTTTAGAGAATTGAAAAGCAAGGTTACTTTGAAGACTAAAGTACACCTGACCCAAGGTACTTTCAATTGAGTCATATGCATGTGAAAGTCGGACATTGAATAAAGAATGGAGAAGAAGAATCCATGCATTTGAATTATTGTGATGGAGGAGAATATTTAAAGTACTATGGACTGCTTGTGAAAAGGCAAAGCCATTTTGTCTTGGAAGGAATATGGCCAGTGTTCCTTGGAGGCAAGGGTTGCAAGGCGTCATCTTGACACACTTCCTGTGTGTTGTCAGGAGGATTGCCATGGAGAGAGACAGTACCCGTGGAAACGAGGAGGGGAAGTGAAAAAGAGGGACACCATCAATGAGACAGATTGATACAGTGGTTGCAACAATTGGCTCAAGAATAAAAACAATTATGAGGATGATGCAGGGCCATATGGTTGTGTAAATGGTCACTATGGGTGGGAATCCACTCGATGGTCCCTACCAACTCCAACACCCCAAACAAAACAAAACAACCCCCAAAGAAAAGGTTCTTCATTTATTGTTTCATCTCAAGACATAAGTTGAAATCAAAACTATCTAATAGTTTGATCGGTTCACTGAAGGATGGATTATGTTGTCAGATTTGCCTTGGTATCCTACAGAAGGTGGTACCCAAAGTTGACAGAAGTTGTCATGTTAGAGTGGATTTATCAGGACAGACCTACGCGTGTGTGCACAGAACAAACTTTTTGTCATAATATGGAAGGATGCCCCGTGTCATTGAAGACTGCTCTGATTGCTAGTCTATGTAAGTCAGATTTGTAGTTTTCCTCCTTTTACAATTCCTTCTGCTGCTCTCATGAGTATTCCCCACATCTGTTGACGGCACCTAAACCCCATTCTCCTTACTTCTGCTTATGGTTCTTCCAGGGATTCTTTTTCAGAGTACTCCATTGGATTTGGGTGGTTTGGGGGTGCTTGTGTTTTTCTTGATTTTGGGGGGTGTGTACTGCAGTTGACTGCTGCTTCTACAGCATTTTTGTGCAGATTGTTGCAGAAATTATTGGAGTGTTGATGCTGGGTCATGTAGAAGTAGTTGGCTCTATCTAGTGATGTGGGAGATTTGCCTCTAGATGCCAGAAAACAAACCTGGGGAGATGGAGAAAAGAAAGATGGGGTCAGTGTAGATGGTGGGGGAGGGTGAGAAGAAGAGAGAGAACACATAAAAGTAATAATAATGATTGGCCATCTGAATAGACAAAAGTATTTGAAAAATAATGGAAATGGATTTTAGAAGTAATAAGAATTAATTGGTATAATGGAAATGCATTTCATGAGGAAAAGGAGAAAGAAAATAAAGGAAGGGTGGGTGGGGAAGGAGAAATTTATAAGCCAATAATCTGAACAAAGAATATTGTATCTATATATGAAGCAGTAGTATTAAGAAGAGAAAAAGAAACAGTAAAGAAAGAAGGAAGGATAAGGAGCGAATGGAAGGAAGACATAGATGAAATAAAAAGGCAAGAAGGAGAAGAAGGTAACAGCATAACTGCAGAGAAGGAAGAACAAAAGATGGGGCATGGCTTGGATCTAGATGCTGGAACTCTGTCGCTCCGTGGTATTCATGTAGGTCAGTCTGGTCCCTGGTTGAAAAAATACAAGCAAACAACCTTGTTTTGGTTGGTGTGCCCAGATATGTAAACATACCTGTGCTTGCCTAGAAGGTGTGCATGTCTGTAGAGGGGGCAGGGCCACATGGGAAGTGGAAGTAGAAGGGAAAATGGGGGCGGGGGTGATAAATAAAATTCATCAAAATGCAAAATCTAAACTAAACATGCAGTTTGAGTGGGGATTTCTGGTCCTTTGGGTCCTTTACAGTGTTGTTTTTTGCAGGCTTCCATCATTCAATGGAGGGGATTGGGTGAGGGCACCAAAGAAGAAACAAACAAACAAATAAAACAGCAAAAAGTTTTGCTCGGGTAGTAAGGTTGCCTGCCTCAGTCTGCTGACGTGATTGCTATCTACACGCGTCTTGCAGAGGTCAGAGAAGCAAGCTATTTGGATGGGTTTGTTGGGTCAGGGGCAGGGAAGGATCAACTGGGGCAGGGAACCGAGAGTGTTCATAAGGGACTCGGGCTGATGGTTGAGCGTGAAGGGGAGTCAGGAACAGGCATTGCTTATATACAACTTTAAGAAAGGTTGGTGCCCTCACCTTCTAAATTGTTTCTAAGATGCCTTCTAAGAGGACCTCTCAGATAGCTGTTGAAGAGCTCTTCCCTTGCTTAGCACCTCGAGGCCATGTCCCCCAGTCTCCTACCTCATAATTTTGACTTCCCCCAAATGTAACTACATATAGCCCACTTTATTTTCCTAATAGAGGAGTCAATTAACACCTATGTTGTGTGTTACATGTATTATGTACTGCACCCACAGAAAAGCTACGTTTTGAATACAAGTTAATGAGAGGTATCTCACAAAATATGCAAGGATTTTGTGCCTGCTGGCATAGCTGCATTCATGGTTCCAAATCCCCCCCCCCTCAATTATCCTAGTGCAGGGAATGGGAAACTCACTGGACCCATTTATCTTGAAATTGAGGGTAATTGAAGCTGCAGACCTATCAAGTAAGTCATCTTTTCCCCCACAATGTCATGACTTTTCTCTGTTCAGCCTCAATGACACTTTGTATGGATCCCATGGTATTAGTTAACGTTTATGGTATTGCACTAAACACAAGGGAAAATAAGTGAGAACAATGAAAGGTCACTTTTTATGATTTATGATATGAAATTTACTGGAGAAATAAATTCCTCATGTAGAACATCTTTGTGTTACTCAGTAAAAAAAATCTGTGTGAAATTTAATCTCATGTTATTCAAGGATCAAACATATAAAAGAAATTAAAAATGTGACTTCTTAATAAACTACCTAATTGGGGAAATAAACTTGAGTTCGTATTCCTTGATCAAGAATGTAAACCAACTCAACCTGAAAAGAAAGTCAAACTTATTTCTTCCACATCTGAAAAATTCACAGGTCTAAAATTCTTCCAGGGCTCCTCATAGGTTTCCATAGAATGCCCAATTTCCTTTGCAAAACAAACAAATATCTTTAGGATATCATTCTTATTCAATTCTATACTCCCTTATTTAAACAAATATTGTAATAATATCTTTTGAATTATCCTGATGGCTTCTGACATTACTTACCTCTGAATCTTTGAACATGTGGTGCCTGGCGTAACCTTATCTCTTTTCTTTGTTTGGTTAAAGGAAATTAAGTAGATTTATTGAAGCCAATGCGTCTTTTGAATGGGGCGACCATGTAGACCTCAGGTTCTGAAGCTCATGAATCACTGGGAGGAGCACTAATAATAATTAATAATGAGCATTAATAATTAATAATCATAATAATAATATTATGATTACCACAATTGCACAATATTGCAGTTACAGTGGTTAAGGTCAGTTAAAGGTAGGACAAAGCAAAGGGTGACCTTAACATTTTTGTTTATGTTAACACTACCGGGCACCATGATTGCTGAAACACACAGTTGTAAATGTTTATAATTCAATTGCAAATGTTTACAATTTTGGAAGGGGTTACATGGGTCTTAAAACAATGGCAAGGTACAGATAGGAACTGAAAATACAGGGAATCCAGGACAGACGAGCCCTATAGGACCAGTGGTGTGAGTGGCGAAACAGGGAGGGTAAAGGGAGAATGGGTAGGAAAGAGGGAACCGATTACATAGAACTGTGTGTGACCTCCTCCCTGGGGGACAGACAACCGAAAAGTGGATGAAGGGAGACGTCGGACAGGGCAAGATATGACAAAATACCCATTTATAAACTATCAAGGGCTCATGCGGGAGGGGGGAGTGGGGAGGGAGGGGAAAAATGAGGACCTAATGTCGGGGGTTTAAATGGAGAGAAAATGTTTTGAGAAACGATGTACAAATGCGCTTTACACAATTGATGTGTGTATGGATTGGGATAACAGTTGTATGAGCCCCTAATAAAATGTTAAAAAAATAAAAAATAAAAAAGAATATAACTGTAAAAAAAAAATTAAAACAATGGCATGATGATGACGTGATGATTACTGTTGGAAACAGTGTTAAACATTACCTTGTGGAGAACATTCTATCTCTTAAAGATCTAACGTAAATTTTCATAAAATTTGGCTGCAGATCTACAGTTCTAGTCTAACCACCATCTCATTACCAGAAAGAGGCAGGAGTGGAGCCCGTCCTCTAGGCTGGCGATTCCTGTGCAGGGAACCTCCTGGACCCAGAATGACAGCTACAGAATCACAGGAGCAGCAGCAGAACCAGGAGCTAGGGCAGGGAACAGAGCGATGGATTTTCCAACTCACGGAGCAAATTAAGATGATGCTTTTGTGCAGCAGGCTGGCTTGCAGCGTAGGGTGCCTCTGGGCACTTAATTGGGGAAATCAGACTTGCTGACCCATGGAAGTGGAGCTGAGTCACTTCAGGTTGAGGTTTACTGGAGTGCAGTGCTTCTGCGCACTTAAATTCAGGAAATTTGGCTTGCTGGCTGACTGATGTAGAGCTGAATCAGCCTTTGGGCTGATGCTTACTGGAGTGGGGTGCCTCTGAGCACGTAATTCAGGGAGGTGGGTTTGCTGGCCAGTGGAGCTTGAACTGAATGCCTGAGAGTTGAGTTTACAGAAGAGCGATATACCATTTGGGCATTTATTTAGCAAGTGAAACTTTGTAACCTGTCCTGATAAAATAACTATGCTGAGCATTTCTCACTGGTGTTACATCTTGAGATAACTTCCTTAATAAAGCCTTTAATCATGAATTCTGTTTGTCAGTTCTCTACAACCATTGCAATAGCTATTAGAAACTACAGGTAAATTATAGAACATTAGTCTGTACAATTGGTTATGAGATTGGTTACTAAGCAATGTTTTAACACTTAGGTGAAAGGTTAACTGAACTTTTAGGATCAGTTAAGCAATTTCTGTTCTAGATGACCCTTTTAAACTTTATATCTGTATCAGTTTGTTATAAACGTTTCTCATTTAAAGGTTCGTATTAGAAATTATTTTCTCCAGGAAATTACAGATACGTTTAAGTATAGTTTGTGTTCCTGTTTGAGCTGTGAAAACTTCTTTTATTATTGAATTTTACCGAAAGTATCATTTTTTGGTACAGCTCCATCCTCCCTTTAGACAAAGCTCTTACATTGGAACCTAGATTTATTTGTCGTTTCTTTCCCCCCATGATGCCCAATAAAGGACTTGACATGAGTAAATGTCCAATAAGCATATGTTGAGCTCAATAAAATCGAGGGCATGCAATTAATTACTAATATTAGAAAGGAAATGAAGAGGTTACTGAGAGCTGCACTGCTAGTATTAGATGGAATCCTGCAGGAAGCAGGACTTGGATTTTCCAGAGGAATAGAATTTTAATGAGAAAAAAAAAGATCAGTTCAGGCTTGCAGTTTGCCATCTGAAATGAGAAGAGACCTGGTTTATCTCAGAAAAGAAAATGAGGTGACTGGATTTGGCGGTGAAGAGCATTGGAGGAGAACTGAATGGTGCCTGTGAATTGGTTGGCTTAACCCGCATCAGCAGAGAGACACTTTCTGTGGTGCTTACAGCTCTGTCTATCTGCTTGAAAGGTCGTTTGGAATTTTCTAGTGTTCCATCTGTACTCTGCAGAAGCCTGCTTCTTCTCACTACCAGTCCCAGGAAGCCTTTGTCCACAAGACACATAGAAATTGGTTCTAGGAAAGTAGGTGGGATGTGCTGACCTGTACAGGGACAGACAGACACACACACACACACACACACACACACACACACACACTCCTGACTGACTCACAACCAACTGCATGTGGCTTGTTATGTATTTCCTGGTCTTTGCCGTTGTTTTGCTTCTATGCTGTTTTATGGAATATTTCTCCGGGGATATGAAAAAATAAAGCATCTATTGTGTGTGTGTGTAAGAAACTAATTTTTCCTGTAAGATGTAACTTTCCTTATCCCACCCCATCATCTTTCTCCCTCGCAGCTGCCAGTGGTTTCAAACTGCTGATGGAGCAGTTAGAAGCTCAAAGTATAACCTTATTGAGCTACCAGTACATTATGAGCTACATTATGCATGAGCTTTGTTAAAAAGACAAAATCAGTTGCGTTCCTGAGGTAGAAAAAATATGAAGTAAAATAAATTAACTAAATTTACGTGACGCTATCTAAAAGTTGTTACGTGTTGCCATACTGATTGAAGTTCTAAACATGACAGAAGCAAAGAACATCAGGCTGTTGTGACAAATGGCGCTTGAAGTGACAGGTTCTTAGGGTGTTTGTTTTTAATTAATGCAACTCTGTAAGGAACATTATTGCTTTCGCAACAGAAGGATATGAAGAGAATGCAGAGAGCAATTGGAGAGTGAAACCGCAGTGAGAGGGGATGATTAATGACGGTTGTCCCAAGTCCCAAGATAAATGTGTACACAGGCACTCCCCTGGACTGGGACTGCAGCTGTCTCTGGCTGCAGTCACCAAAGTAATGCTAAAAATAGAACAGTCATCCCAACCCAGGCCGTTGTATAACATTTAAAATTGCTAGCTTAAAAATATCAAATACGTGGCTGGGTATTGCTGGGACTCTTTAGTCAGGGCTTTACTGCCTAGGATAAAAACATTCTCTCTCCTCTGGTCATCTCTTCACTCCTCCAGAGGAGCAATCCTGCAGGATGGGAAGGTCTGGCCTTTTGCGCTCCTGTATGAGAGGCTGGGTCAGAGCCTGCTCAGGCATCTGGAGGTATTAAAATGCAGAGGCAGTCAAAAGTCAGGAGGTTTGGTGATGTGATGGACATGGGAAAGATGTGCCTAACTCTGTATCGTTTGGGAACTGTAAGACAATATAGGTGAAATCCCATGTCCCTGTGACGTGAAGGGCAAATAAGCTAAGTCCTCACACTTCCACCAGCACCCTTGCTTCCCCCCTTCTCTTCTCCCTCCCATTCACATCGACAATCTGAGGCAGGAGCATTGCTGATAGAGTAATTCATTTATTTCACAGGACCCCAAAGGAAAGGAGAAGAGCCAAAAGAGTTCAATGTCTTGTGTGGTGGAATTTGTTTATTCTGTATTCTGTATGTTTCCAGGGTGTGTTTATCAATAAGGTTTTTAAATCCTTAGTCATTGTTTTTGTTTGCTTAGTGCCCCACCCTCAGCATGGTAGGGCCCATCTGGTGGGAACTCACAGCCCCAAATTGGCTGTACCTTTGGAGACTCAACATTTTGCATGGTATTTGTCTGTTACTAGCTCCTTTCAACTACTAGACTGTGAGGGTCTTGAGGAAAAGGAAATATCTTTTTACCTAGCTCACTTCCTGGTACACCTATCCATTTTTGAATGAAGCAACAAATTATGAAGAAAAATTCAGTGTCTAGGGAATTTAGCAGAATTTCACTTACAATGATGTTAGCTCAATTAAAAGTATGTTAGTTTATACATACATCAAACACTTTCAGGGAATCACCTTGATCAAATGACTGTTGTAACTGTGGTTTAAAATGATGTATAAATTTTACTTCATTTGGCTAGTTGTTTTGTTTTTTTGACATATCCTGAATTTTAATTTAACACTTACTTGGTTCTGGCATAGATATATATTTCAACTCATTTTGTACTTTCCTTGTCTTACCCTTGATTAAGAGCTTTCTCTAAAAAGTTTTTGTTTTATTTAGGAATGAGCTCACTTGTATTAGGTGTGCTCATTCGTACTGGTGTGCTGTTTCCCCAGGAATTCTTGGGTTACAGAGATAAGGAACACAAATAACTACACACATTAATAAATTAAAATACACATACACACAGATACCTTTATATCATTATTGATTTTTCTATTTATTTATGTACATGTATCTTGATTCATGTCAATACCTCCCATACCAAACTAGTAAAGAGCTCATTATAGTTTTACTCCCTTTCCACATTTGTAACTTTTTTCACCACCATTAAGAAATAAACAAGGGGCTATACCCCCAAAAAATCAATGTTCATTTGCTATTTTTGATGTGAAGGGGATAGTGCATTTGGGGTTCATTCCACCAGGTGAGACTGTTAATCAAGCTTCTATTTAGAGGTTCTGACAATATTGCATAACCGTGTGTGACAAAAAAGGACTGATTTGTGGCAGACAGGGGACTGGTTTTGCGACCACAACAATGCGCTTGCTCACGCAGCCATCTCAATGCACCACTTTTTGGCAAAAAACAGCATCCCTTTCTTGCCCCACACACCTTACTCACCTGACCTCACTTAGTACAACTTCATTTTGTTTCCAAGAATGCAGAGGCACATGAACAGACAGTGATTTGAAAACATAGAAAAGGTGAAGAAGAAAAAAAATGAGGGAGGAACTGTCAACCATCCAAACTTTCCAAGAATGGAACAGCAAAAAAAGAATGGAGTAGAAGATTTGACAAATGTATTAAGTGGTGTAATGGAGAGTACTTTGAAGGTGATAAGGTTATTTCATAAACAATTGTATATGCATTGCTTTGAAAAAGAAAAACCTCTGGATATTTTCTGCTATCTCTTGTATTTCCCATTATCCTTATATATTTTTAAGTCAGAAAATATTGCTATTGTTAAATATTTAATAGATGCAGTTTTTCCTCCCCCCCAAAATGTGTTTAAAGATGTCCCTGAAATCCTTAGGTGGCTTCAGATAAGTTCTCTCACTCACACACTCATTAGATTACCTTTAAAAATGTCCAAAATGAACAGTGGCTTCCAATGGGATGAAGAGAGGGCAGCTCATAAGGTTATGGCAATTATATTTTAGGTCTCAAAATGGGTTATTGATAGGTTTTTTGGAAGGCTACAGGGTAACCATAGGAGCTTAGGAAGGAGAAACTTTAAGAAAACGGAAAACTTTATTGGTGAGAAAAAGGCCAGAGATATTGCACGGAGGCATTCCCCCCGCCCCCAACCCCCATCATGACCACACAGCTGCTGCTCTATGAGCGCATCAAGGGCTGCCGTTTGATACTTTTACTAAGACATCTTATCTCACCCACCCTAACATCCTGGTTTTGCCCCTTCAGACCTCTTATACGCCACAAAACCCAAGGACAGTTTGAAAGTACACTGAGTCCCTTGAGGGTGTCAAACTGCCATTTGGACTTGGAGTAAATTGAAGAGTACAGAATGTTTTGGGGGTTAAAGGGATGCAAACACCTTCCAAAATGTGTAGACCTAGATGGAGGATATGCAAGGAAACGAGAGCTTCACATTTTGATATTTTTGTTGAAATAAGGGGTTCTATTATTTTTGTTGTAATGCTTAATTTTTTACTACCCCTTGTAGCCCCTGTTCTGTTCCAAAGACTACCTCTTCATCCATGAACACATTCTGTAGGATCACAACGCAGAGTTCTGGAATTCCCACTCTTCAAAATATTATCCATAATTTTCTATTGTCCACACAGCCGAATGCCTTTGCATTTTCAATATAATTCAGGCAAGTCTCTCTGATAGTCTCTGCTTTCAGCTGATATCCATCTGAAAACAGCAATGTTGTCCTGTCCTGTTCCTTGTTCCATGTCCTGCTCTGAATTCAGCTGGAATTTCTGGCAGCTCCCTGTCAATGGACCTCTGCAGTCACTTTTGATTTTACTTGTTTGTGATATTAAGGGTGCTCCTCTATCATGTCCTCATTCTGTTGGGCCACTCTTCTCTGTAAGGGCCACAGATAGGAATCGCACTCAGTTGATTGGAAGGATTGATGGCTTCCATGCTGCTTGGCTTAGATGAGTGAGTGCTTTCAGTGCTTCATCGCCTTGTTGAAACATTTCAATTGGGGTTCGATCAATTCCTAGAGCCTTGTTTATGATAATATTGGAGTTCTTTCTTGAGGATCATTGGCTGTTCATCAGATGTATGATATCTTGAAATAATTATATGTTGATTATTGTGTTGTCTTTTGGTACAGCGAATCTGTTTATTTCTTCCATCTTCTCTTGCTGTTTCCTGCATTATTCAATATTTTGTCTGTAAAATTTCTTAATATTGTAACTGAGGCTTGCATTTTTTCTTCACCTTTTTCAGCTTTTGTATTTCTAACTCCAATCTCTCTACATATCATTGTGATATTTTACTTTGTTTTTTCTCAATCCACTGAAAGCTAAGGAGTCTGGAGGGTTTTAAAGGCAGTGAGACGTCCCTCTCCATTTAAAATTTATTTAGTTATTTATTTTGACTTTTATAGAAAAAACATATTCTGTGTAGTTGCCAATCTCATCAAATGAATTCAAGAATAGTATCGCTACAGCTCCCCATAAGCCCATCGTTCTGTTGTGCAGAGGGTGGCTACGGGCAGAACAGACTTCACGGCCCCTGGCAGCAACTACACGGAAGCACCATTTGCTTTTCCGTGTGGTTGTACAGTTCGAAAGTCCCACCAGCAACATGAGTGTTCCAATCTCACCACAGCCTTTCCCGCATTTATATTTTCTGGTATTTTTATATGCCAATATCGTGGGTGTGAGATGGTATCTCATTGTTCTGATTCTTATATCTCCTATTGGTAAGGAGTGTGAAGATTTTTTTTTATATTTATATTTTCTGGTATTTTTATATGCCAATATTGTGG
Organism: Echinops telfairi; assembly: GCF_000313985.2. Lineage (NCBI taxonomy): Eukaryota > Metazoa > Chordata > Mammalia > Afrosoricida > Tenrecidae > Echinops > Echinops telfairi. Next base: position 27,730,715 of record NW_022111379.1, read on the forward strand.
GTGGTGTGAGATGGTATCTCATTGTTCTGATTCTTATATCTCTTATTGGTAAGGAGTGTGAAGATGTCTGCATGTGGTTGCTGGCCATCTGGATGCCATCTCTAGTAAATTGTCTGTTCATGTCCTGTGTCCATTTTTAAAATTGGGTTATTTGTATTTTTCTTGCTAAGGTGTAGTTTTCTACAGGTTTGTTGGTACTTTTTACATACGTCTGTGGTGATTTAGGTACATAATGCATTTCTAGAAATTTATCCATTTTTTCTGTGCTTTCAAATCTGTTGGAATATAATTGTTCATGGTACTGTGTGAATTTTTAAAATCTCTGTTCTTCTGTGATGTCACTCATTTCATTTTGGAGGGTAAACTTTGCTTTTCTTCATTCTCTTCCTTTGTTAGATTTTCCAGTGGTTTTTCAATTTTATTAATCTTTTCGAATACCCAACTTCTAGTTTTGCTGATTTTTTCTACAGTTTTGGAGGAGCTGATGCCACGGGCTTAAGTAGAAAGAAAATGTTTTGAAAAAGATGATGACAACGTATGTAAAGACGTGTTTGACAAAATGGATATATGTATGGAGTGTGATAAAAGCTGTAAGAGCCCCCAATAAAATTAACAATAAAAATATTTTTGATCCCTTTATTTCTGCCCTACTCTTTATGATTTCTTTTCTTCTAGTGTCTTTGGGTTTGTTTTGGTAGTGTGTCTCCAACTGTCGCAGCTGATGTGTGAAGGTGCTGATTTTAATTCTTTCTGCCTCTTTTGATGTGTACAGTTATTGCATAAATTGCCTTCTGAGATGGTCCCAGAGATTGTGATATGCTGTATTTTCATTCTCCTTTGTTTCAAGGAATCTTTTTATTGTGTTCTTTATTTTTGCAATTACCCAGTGATTTTAAAGGAAAGTGTGGTTCAATTTCCATATGTTTAATTTTGGGAGGTTCATGATCTTATTTCTAATTTTATGGCATTGTAGCCTGAAATAAATGGTTTGTAATATCTTGATGGTTTTAATTTATTGACACTTGTTTTATGAAATAAAATGTGATCTATTCTAGAGTAGAAGTTATGAGCCCTAGAAAAGAATGTGAAATACATTTTTGTTTGGTGAAGTGTTCTGTAATATCTAAGGGATCAAACTCTCTTGTTTAGTTCTTGAGTATCTTTATTAATTTTCTTTCTAGTTGATTGATCTTTGCTCAAAAGTGATGTATTAATGTGGTTTATTTGTCTTTTCATTTCTGTAAGAATTTGATTAATGTATTTTGAAGGTCTTTAATTTGGGGCATATATGTTAATTAAGATTCTGATTTTTTTCAATTAAAGTTTTAATGATTATATATTTATCTTCTTTGTCTCTCATTTGCTGTCTATTTTTTCAGAGATTACTCTTTCTACTCCTGCTTATTTTTAACTGTTATTAGCCTGCTATTTATTTATTTTCCCATCCTTTGGTTTTTAGTCTCTGATTGTCTTTATACCTAAGGCACATTTCTTGTGAGCAGCACATTAAAGTTTCATTTTTATTATCCATTTTGTTAGTCTTGTCTCCTACCCAGTGAATTGAATCCATTTTATTAATGTTGTTATTGATCTCACTGCTATTGTGTCAATGGCAACGCAGAATGACGCTGTGGGATATGGTAGAACTATCCCTGTGATTTCCCAAAACGATAGCTCTTTACAGGCTCGGAAAGCCCAACTTTCTCCCTCAGGGTGACTCCTGGTTTTGAACTGCGACTTTGCAGCTAACAGCCCAATGCATTACCACTGTATCACCATAAGTCATTCTGTTATTATTTTTCTTGGTGATACTGGTTTCAACGTTCTTGATACGTTTTTGCATTATATCCCTTTTGTTTTGGGGCTGTCTTGTCAATACTCTTTGCTATTTTCTTATGCTTAACTTGATTATATGAATTTCCTATTTTTGTTTTGTTGAGGTATTTGCATTTTCTTTGAGGATCATTTGGTTTTGTTGTTGTTTTTCTTCCCAAATTCAAATTATCTACTCTGTTATCTTATCTTTTGCTTTCATTGTGGAATTGCTATCTGTGAGTCTCTATTTTAATTCATATAGTTCTGTTTCAGTTTGTATAATATTTTTTCCATAATAATGTCTTTTCTGATCATTTTAAGTTGCTATCTGTTGCCATGGTTTCACTGTGCAAAGGCCTTTTTCATATTTTTTTGTAAAAGGAGTTTTAACAAATTCCTTTAGCTTTTTGCTATGTGAGAATGATTTTATATTCCATCATATTTGAGGAATTATTTTACTGTATATAGAATTTTTCGTTGGTAGTATTTTGTCATTCCTCCCCAACACTTTGAATGTATCAATTCATTGTCTTCTTGCTTGCATGATTTCAATTGAGAAATCTGAAGTTATTGTAATTGGTTGGCCTTTATATGTGATTGTTCTTTCTTCCTGTGTTGCTCTCAGGATTATTTCCTTCTCTTTGATGTTGGAAAGTTTTATTATATGTCCTGGTGATTTTCTTCTGGGATCTATTCTGTTTTGGATTAATTCTCTGGGCTTCTTGAATAGTTATTTCATGTTCTGTTATAATAGTGAGGAAATTCTCCCTTAATACTTCCCAATAATAAAGGCAAAAAGGATACCATTCTGGGATACTTATCAAACATATGTTGTTCCTTTTGATGGTGTCCCATAGAATTCTTAGGCTGCTTCAGCTTTTTGATCATTTTTATGGCTAGATCTTCTTGTATTTTGGTCTTGAGAGATTTGTCTTTGAGATCACTCATTCTTGATTCCGTTGTTTCAGTCCTTCTGTTTGGTTCTTTCAAAGTGTCAAACAATTTTAATATTTTAGTGTTTGCCTTAGGAACTGCTATTTGTAGCTGTAAGATTATTTCTAGCTTTTCACTTATTTTGTAGGAATGGTCTCTTGGCGCTTTCTGAGTTCCTATATAGCCTGTTCTGCATCTTTAGTTATTTCTATTGGAATTTCCTCCCAGTACCTGGAGATCATCATGCCATCTCCCTCATGAGAGGATCGATGGCTCTCTCCTCATCTAGAGACTTCTCTGGGCCCACAGGTATGGAGATTGACTACTGTTTTCATTATTAACTTATTTCGTTTGTTTTCAGGATGCAAAACAATCTCTAAGCACTTATTGTGGAACGTAGGTAGTCAGGGGTGGCCAGATAGTTCAGCACCAGCCTGCCCCTAGCAGGAGTCAGAGGCAGAACATTGTTAAATCATTAAATATCACCTCTGTCAGAATTCTAGTTTCCAGGCTAGATCCAAAGTTGCTACTGGGTGTCAGACCAACATGATGGGGGAGAAAAGAGACTATTTACAACACCCACCAGAGCTGCTGGTAGCTGGTGCTGGCACGTTAAATCCTGGGCCCTCAGAGAAACAATCAATGCTATGCTGAATGCCTCTCCTAACACACACCCTCCCAATTCTGCATCCACACAGGGCCAGTACACCCTTCTGGTACTCCAGGGAAGCTCTGACCCAGCCCTGTCTCCAAGAGTTCCAGCCAGGCACTGGTTCCCAGTCCACAGCATGTCTAAATCTCTTCTATCTGGCTGACATGCAGTGGGTGAGTTGGGATTCCCTCAGCCCCAGGGCTCAGAAGCTGGTGAATCCTTTCACCCAAGTGTGGGCTCAAACTCTCCTCAATAATATTGGAAAGCAGTGCTCATCATCAGCTGGCAAGAAGTAGGTGGCCGTCAGCTCACAGCTAAAGTCTGGAGAGCCAGGAGAGGGGTGGTCCAATGGTGCCCTGCCTGGCAACACAGAATTCATTGGCTTTTTACAGCTTTCCAGTATCAATTTCTCCCTCTGAGGCACTGTGATGCACTTAGCAGAGGTTTCTGTTCCTCAGGGGAGGTCCCTGGAGCTCAGGGTACTGAAAGTTTGGAGAGGGATTAGTAGAAGCTTCTAATAGTGACCCTATTGGATGCTCCTCTTGCAAATTTCTATCAGACAATAGCTGGCTTTGTTTCTGTCACCAAAACCCCATATTTTCCAATTATTGATATTTATTTGTTTCCAAAGTTCATGTTCTATTTACCAGTAAATACTGATGCATTTTCAAAGCATATTTGATCAGTTTATGATTGCAGAACTTGATACAAAATCCTCAATGTCTTCATCTTTGGCACTTAGTGGTTAGTGTATAAATTTGAGTAATAGTCATGCTAACTGCTCTTTGTAGCTGAATGAATATTTTCCTATCAACTGACAGCTCTGTACTATAGGCTGTATCTTAAATTCTATTTTTTATGATGAATGGGACACCATTCCTCTTTACCTCATTATTTCCAGTGTGATAATTATGTTGATGTCAACTTGAGTAGGCCAGGATTCTTAATGGTTTGGCAGTTAAAAACCTAACAATTTCTCATGATGTGATCTAACACAATGTAATTTCCTCAATAATGCAATATGTTAGGAGTCGTTTTGCAGTTGTAAGAAGATTAGGGTGGGAGAGATACCACACCTTCACTCAGATCACAGTCCTGGTGAAATCAATTGGAAGGATGTTTCCTGTTTGCTATATCAGTGGATGCTGTGGAAAAGTTCATCTGATTTTTATTAGGTCTGGATATAGCATTTGGATCATCAAACTCTGGTTCTGTGGACTGGAGACCATGTCTGGCCATATTGCCTGATGATCCTGGGGGTCATCAGTGGCATGCCATATGACCTCTTAAGCATGGGTTCATTTGCCTTTACAGCCACAAGTCTGACTTGCCAACTTTGAAATTACTCACCTGTGAGCCATCAATCTGTCATCTTCCTGTTCATCTTGGGTTTATCAGCCTCTCAATTAAGGAGAAATCTTCAGTCCAACATCTGACCCATGGACTTGGAATCTGCCTCAAAATAGATTTGGCTGACTATATAACTGCATGAGCCATTTTCTTGATATAAACTTGGACATATACATGGGGATACACACATACATAAGACTCGCTGCTTTTGCTTCTCTAGAAAACCTAGTCTAAGTCATACGGAATAGGAGACCGAGGGAAGCATTTCTAAAGGCCATATTTGAACTCTTCTGGCTAGACAAGGGTGAAGGAGACACCATTTTCTCACCAGTCCAAGACTTATTACCACAAGGCAGAGGTCAGACATCTCTCCATCTTCCGTCCTTCTTTCTCCATATTCTGACCCCAACTGTTTCTTGTGGGACACTCTCCTTTTCTGCTGGGTTTAATAATTTGTTGCAATCACCACCCAGAACTCACAGAACACTCAAAATCACAGGAGTTTATTAGGGAAGGTATCAGGTTAACACAAGTCAGGATCAGAAAACAGTCCCACTCTACCATTTGTTGAGAGTTACAAAGACATGAATAGAAGAGCCATATATAAAGCATTTCCCCTTTGCCACAAGACCATTTGATTGTCATTCAAAATGGCCAATGCTAGTAGATTTCAGCTCAATAATGCATAGGCTATTATTCTTCAGCCATTGCATTGCATTTTGGGCAATTTCCATTTTTTCTTTTATTTATATTATATTCCAGCTTCCAATGATTAATGGATGTTTTCAGCAGTTTATTCTAATTTTGACATTAGAAAATGAAATTTTTGAAAGCATTATCAATCCACATCATTGAGGTTGACTATTTTGAGGAAACAGCGTTTCCCCAGTCATATTCAGAATGTCTTCCAACCCAAGGATCTTCTTTTCTGATGCGATACTAGACAATTTTCTACTCCTATCTGTATGATTTTCATTGACCAATTTTTTGAAAAGTAGACTTATAGTTCCTTTCTAGTCTCTCTTGGTCTGGAAAGAAGCACTGTTAAAACGTGTTCCCTGGGGCGGCCCTACTGGTATTTGAAATACTGGTGGATAACTTTCAGCATAACAAAAATATCTAAATCACCGCAATATGATGAACTGACAGATGTATAGTAGTTGACATATATAATTTATATGATCAATTTCTTCTGTGCCATCACACCCTCGCATCCTAGCATAGATGAGTCCCTAACCCTTATCGGTCTCAGATGCTCTACATTTACTCTCTAGTCAGAAATTGTTCTCACCGTGCTTTTTAGAGAAGTTTGGGCTTCTTCTAAAGTTAATGATTTTCTGGGGCCGGCTATTTCTCTAAGCTTTTAGATGATGCTTATTAGTTTTGTTAGGTTCTCTTTAGTTTACTCGTATTCATGGTACTTTTACATACAACAGAATGCTTGGTCCTGTGTTATCCTCATAATCACTATCATGTTTGAGTTCACTAGATCGTGTATCAAGGATCCCTCACACTGTCTTTGGCCCTCTACTTCACAATGCATGATATCCTATTTCAACAGTTTTCCCATTCAGATTAAACGTCTAAAACAAACCCATTGGACGATGTTCTATTGAAATCCATAAGATTCGTAACTGGCTAAATTTCAGGAGCCATCGCCAAGCCTTTCTTTCTAGTCTGCTTTCAGTTGTCTGCTGAGACCTATCCATCCTGGGGGACCCTAAGGTTATTGGAAATGTTGGAGATTTCACTTTCATCATCATTTCATATACGGCCATCAGAGTACACTACACGAACAGATGGATGGTGGTCAGAAATTTTGGTAAAGGTCCCATGTGGTTGCATTTTTTTCTTTCTCAATCTTAGTCATAAAAGATAGGCATGAGTGTCCTTGTGGGCTTGCTGAGTGGGGCCCCGATTTATTTCTCAGAAGATTCTTTCTTGCATTTTTTTCAGTTTTGTTAACACTTAATTCACATCATACAATTTAATTGTTCAATTATGCCAAGACTTGTACAATCATTACCATAATCAATTTCAGAACATTTTCTTTCCCTTCCCCATGTCTAAATCAACTTTAAAATGAGCTGTGTAATCACATTCAGTTCTAGTGCTCCCTCCCCATTCCACCTTCACTGTTTACTCTGGAAATCCTCTCTCCCTCCCCATCTCCTCTCCTACCCACCTACATCTGCTACAAATCCTTGCATCAGCTATTATCTCTATGCATGCACTCCTTCATAAACTGTCAAACCCAACAGAAACAATAAAGAGCAAAAACAAAATGAAGTGGTAAGGATAAAATAATAGTAATATAAAGATAAACTACCACATTGGGCAGGAAAGAAAAGCCCTCCATCAATATTTAAAATGCCAGGATCAAGCCAGGGATCCTTGCACCTAGAACAAATTCAGGTTGCGTCTAGAGAGAGGTAAGCTGGGAAAGTATCAAGTGTTATCCAGTTTAATCAGGATTACAATGAGATATGTTTGATGGTAAGGCCATCCCAGACCTTTGCCTGTGGTTAGAGGGGATCTGCCAGCGGCTTAATCTGACTAGGTACTCTGTAGATGGGTTTGGGCTCCCACTGCCCTTCACAGCCTTCCACAAATTGTATGTTCTCAATTTAAGCTCTGATACTTCTCCCTTAATCATATTTGAGTTTTGTACTTGACTCCTCACTTAGCGGGCTGCTTTTTGAATACAAGCCTTTAAGATCCCAGAACTGTTCCACTTGATAACCGGGCACCATCTGCTTTCTTCACCACACTTTTCTATATTACCCTTATCCTCATTTTATGAGAGCAAGTATCCAGCTGGGCCACGTGATCAGGACTAACTGTTTTTGTATTGGGGCTAGAGTTAAATAGGCACCCAGATCCATCTACTTTCCCATGGAATATGCACGATTGAGGTTTACTTTGGTAGTTGTCTTATGACGAAATAGAACCCCATGTGACCCACTATATTAGCACCCGCAGCAAACCATCCAGCAAATAATCAAATAATCAAGCAAACAAAGATAACAACAAAACAAAACAAAAACAACTAAAGGCAGGAAAACATAAACCCATATATACAAAAAAGTACAGCATTGTCAATCATTCTCCACCCCGACCCTGCCTCCCCACCGGGGTATAAAGCAATTGAAGACTTCAAATTTCCCAGTGACATAGCACTGGGGACACTGTCGGTATGAAGAATCTATGTGAGTGCAGATCCCTTGGCCACAACCCATGAGTTGATGCCCTTCCCAGTTTTCTCTTCCATTCTATTGAGCTCTGTTTATCCTGAGGACGAGGTTGGTACCAGAAGAAAACTTCCAGGATTAGTTCTTTCATGAGCAGTTCCTTCCCCAACAGATCAAAACCTGTCATGTCACCATGAAGGGGGTATTGATGTACTAAATATATGGTGGTTCTGGGTCCCTTTCCATTGGGCACCCCCAAGCTGGGGCATCCCTTCCAAGGACCAGTGACTGCCACTTCCACAGTCCCGGGGTGGCCCCTCTCTGTGTCCTCTCCCTTCCCAATACCTCAGCCATCAGTCCTCACTCCTCGGGTGCAGGCAACTTGGGAGAAGGACTGAGTTCATTCAACTGGACCTCAATGTTAAGTCCTTCTGGTGTAGTCCCTGCTTTATGCCACGCTGCCTGCATGATCAGCATCTAAGGTCATCATGCTGTTTATTCCATGGTTTGGTTCAGAGGGTTGAGTAGAAACGTATTCATGGAGTCTACCTAGGAACATCAAATCTGGTCTATTGCCCCCATAGGTTCCCTACAGTGATTGCTCAGCACTCCTTCCCTATGCAAGGTTACTTCTCCCATATCACCCACCATACTCACCAACAGAACTGTCAGTGTCTCCTCCAAAATGCGGATGTTCCCCTCCCCTGCTCTTAGCTTGGTTTTCCGTTAAAGATTTCCTTTCCTTTCATTCCTAGGGTGGGTAGGGGGAGGGGGACTTGATTTCCCCAGCCTTGTCTTGATGATGTACAGCGTCAAGTGGATGTTCATCTTTCATTTCCCCCCTCTTGAGGAAGCGAACCCAGACAATGTGAGGTCTCCTCCTTCAGGCTGGTTCTTGTGGAGTGTGCAAAAGGGAGGTGATGTATGCTTCATGGCTGGTAGGAAGGCTTGTCCCCTTTTAGAACACACTTTCCTTGGTGCAGCCTGGTCAGGGAGTTAGTTTATTGTACCAACCTGGCTGATAAGCGCATCTGGGATCAATTGAAGGGCAGAGGATAAATGGCTCTGTGAGCCTCGCCTTTCTAGTTCT
>NW_022111379.1:27741423-27746978 GCF_000313985.2 Echinops telfairi
ATGACAGAGCATGCGCTGTTACGCAAAAACCGCGATAGAGTGAAGCCGCGGAAGTCGGAGCGCGAAGTGGCGAGGGTTCACTGTATTTCAGAATCTGCTACCTGACCCTATTTGAGGAGAAAGTCTTCCATTGCATATTGAATATAGAATATTGGAGAAAGTCAGGGGGAGACTGATAACCTTCTAAGAGAGGTGTTTTGATGTAAGGCCATGTCAATGAGCTCTTCAATTCATGATATGATTTGATTAAATATAAATCTTAAATCAACTCATGCGTCAGAATCAACTTGATGGCAACTGGTTTGATTTTTATATTTTGTTTTTGGTGTGAGTGAAATGAGAGTCTCAGGGTTGTGAAATGGTTCGGCTGTGAGCTATGAGGTGAAAGGTTGGCAGTTTGACTTCACCCTCCGGTTGAATTCACTCAGGTTTCCAAAGCTGTGATTTTAATGGACATGGACCACGTTTTTCTCTGCAGAATGACAGGTAGTTCAAACCACCTTTAGTTTAGCTGCCAAGTACACAAATTTGCCAACAAGGGACCTTAAAAAACATCTTAGAGATCAAAACGTGGTTCATATTCTTGGAATTGCCCACATTCCTGGCAATGCTAATCACTTGGAATCATTATCAAATACTTCCAAGATGAGCTTTTGGGCTTGGGCACAGATAGGCTCTGTAACTACATCAGGTTTGAGGGCCATGTTGAGGGTATAATCCATTTGAAAGCACAGAATATGTTCACAATGATCCGCTTTATCTACTCAACCCTATCTGAAAGAGAATTCGAGCCTTTGAGGATTTAATCTTTTTTTTTTTTTTTTTTAGGATTTCATCTTTTATAGAGTCAAAAGCAATGTAGCAATGATACCACGAGCTAGGAACATAATTTAACACTCTTAATATATGATACATATTTCTTTTTAAACTTTTTTTGTATTTATATCTTAATGCAGATATAGTATTAATCTCTTTTGTAATTCATAGGTTGCTTGATATTTTATTATGAATAATTAATTTTTATTTGAGGAACAAAATACAGTGAAACAAGTACAAGCATACTTTCAGGATATTACAAGTCCGGTTCCAGACCACCATACTAAAGTAAGTATCACAACAAAGCCATAATATGATATATTTTTTTGTTTTCTAGTGCATATAAAAGAACAGTCTTACTACACTGTAGTCTTTCAAGGTTGCAATACTATCATGAAAAAGTTTGGACTAGTGTTGAATTCCCAAACTGTGACACCGAGGCATAAAGCGAGCATAAGCTGTTCGGAAAATGGTGTGGTTAGACTTGGTGGAGGTAGGGTAGCCACAACCTTCAATTTGTGAAAAAAAACAAACAGCAGCAGCAGCAGCAGCAACAAAATCCCTAAATATCCGCGACGCATAACAAAATAGAGTGCAATAAAACGAGGTCTATGGTAATCAGGTCAAGGAGTGGCCCCGGTTTCTTCTCCGGGCCCCACTAGCTCTAACTATGACCTAATCTAGGAGAACTACACCAAAAGCCGCCGAGTTTATTTACCCCGGGGGTCGGGACGCCCCCGAAGCCGGAGGGGGTAGTGCAGGCTCCCAAAGCGAACTAGGGCCTCCGCAGCTGGAGAGGAAACCCCTGATTCACCTTGACCGGAGGGTGAGCCCTCCGCAGCTGCGCACGCGCTCCTCGCTTAGGGAGCGCCTTCTTTCCCGCAGCGTTTGGCCGGTTTGTCAATGGTGCTGTGTGTGTATCACTTCAAGTGATTTAGATCATGCACAAAAATAAATAATTCTTATTGCAGCGTCAAGCTGGATAGCTTTTGGAGCATCGATTTGCTTTCCCCACAGGGTTATGTTGTAATAAAACCCCGAAGAGATGAATGGACAAGAACTGTAACCACTAGTCTCAACTATCACAATCATTGTGAAGAGTGCCTAAGACGGGGCACGTTTCCTTCATTCCTACAGAGGGTTGGTATGTTCGCTCTGCATCGGTTAGCTCATCCTATTTCTAAAATAGGAGACCAAATTCACTATTATCCAGTTGAGCATGATTTGCATGGGGTGGCTTCCTTCCGCTTAGGGCTTACCTAAAAGAATCTTGCTTTCCCACACCGGGAGTCGAACCCGGGCCGCCTGGGTGAAAACCAGGAATCCTAACCGCTAGACCATGTGGGAAATCACACTCACATGCTTGACACAAACTGTGTTGAGTCATTGCCCCTTGCTTCCGCTTCCTGCGTTAGGCCCAGCCCTCTGCGGTGTTTGCCCGCCGCGGCCGCGCACTCGCTCTCCGTGCGCGTTCCCGGTCCCACTCTGCGCGTCCAAGCCTTGGTTAGGGAGCTCCTCGTTCGGGTCCCTCCCGTCACGGCCGTGGGAAGCTCCGGATCGATGCCAGGCACAGTGACTGCGGCGGTGGAAACCCGTGTCTTGGCCCGCGCTTGTCACCCCGACCCCTGGGCGGCCCAAGCCTGTCCTCAATTTCCACAGCTGTTACAAGGTGTCCCTGTGCGACTGGGGAAAAGAACAGTTTTAAATGTCTTAGATACAAGATGCTGTTACAAAGAATCCTGTTAGGAGCCTGGCTTCCCCGATTTTCCATCTGCTACTTTGGCACTGAGAGTCACTTCCTAATAGGACAGATATTTCTAATCATGATCATTTAGAACCAAGGACATTTTAACTGAACTTTTGCGACACGGTGATTCTAATTTAATGAGGCGGCGCTGAATGAATGAAACTCGTGTAATTTATAGTGCATGTTTTGGCAGCAAAAAAGCCTGCCTTTTAGGATTTCTGTAGGGATGGTCTTAGAACCATAACCACTTCTTTGGAGTGCATTCCAACTCACTGTGAAAATAATAATAATGAAATAAAATAAAACATACTGCATTACACGAAACCTTTTACATGGCAAAACCAAACCACAGACTGAGTGGTAAACATTTACAGCTTATATATAAATGGTGGTGTATAGATTTTTCAAAACATAAATAAATTATAAGGTAAATCCTGCAAAATAAAAATGAGAACTTGATGTGAACAGGCTACTCACTGGTGAGAAACTTCGTGGCTAAAAATCACTTTGAGAGTTGTATGAGCCCCCAATGTAATGATAAAAAAAAAAAATCTCAACCTCACGATCTTGCCTGCTAGTATTTAGCCAAAAAGCGAAAGTGTGGAAGTATCAAGAATTTGCATCTAGCTAGAGAATAGGAAAGTCTTAAGAACCCGTAAACTGAAACAAAGAAGCAAGTGTCATAAGCAGCTAGGAGTTCATAAGCATGCTTGTGACCCAGAAATCCCACTTTTGTTTTTTAAATAAAACTGGTATTGTTCTGGAACTGCCTCACGTGCACTCAACATGAAGAAACATGCCATTAAAGTAATAAACAAAAGAAGACACTGACAAAATTATTTTATTTCTCCTGGAATCCAGATTTCTGTTCTCATGGAACTGGGGGGACCCACACAGGCCATCAATCCTGAGTTGTTGCTCTGAACCTTGATAGAACTTGTTTCTGGGAGTCAACGTCAGGTGAAATGGTAGCTTAGTCCCGAGCATTTTAGTGTAACAGTGAATAATTTTGGTCCCAGATTTGAGAAGTAGGAACTCCCTAGAAGGAGCCCTGGTGGCTGAGTGGTTATGAGTTGGGCTGCTAACGGCAGGGTCAGCAGTTAGAAATGGTTACAGCCTCAGAAACTCACAGGGGCAGTTCTAGCCTGTCCTACGAGTCAGCATGGAGTTGGATGGAAGTGACTTTGATTTATGTTTGGTAGGTGCGAAGGAGTCGGAAACAACTCATAGCACAGAAGAAAGCACTCCAAGGTCCCGTACCATCCTCACAGTCTTTACTATGTTTGAACTCATCTGTTGAGGGTTTGAGTGCCTTCCAAACTGAGGGGCTCATTTGGATATTGCAGGACATCCCACAGTTCTGGCAAGGACCGGGCATTCATCTAGGTGTTGATGGGACAGAATAAGGACTTCTGCCCTGCCTGCTAAAGGATCCTTTGAGAACATGCTTGGTGTACACCTTAACCTTGAAGCCAGGCCCTAGTGAACTTCATGACACAGGGCTGTAACCTGGAGATAAAGCTGAAAGCATCCTGACTCCTGAGCCAGAGCTGCGCCAAAATTCAGATGAACTGAGCAACTGATTAGAAAGTTGCTTCACTGTCTGCAGAGTGACGACTCTCTCCCTTTTGAACTCATTCACTCATTGCCATCGAATCGATGTCCACTCAGAGTGACTGTAGGACAGGGTAGAACTGCCCCTATGGTGTCTGAGGCTAAAACTCTTTATGGGAGTGAAAAGCCTCGTCTTTCTCCTGAAAAGTGGCCGGTAGTTTCAAACTGATGAACTTGTAACCACTACCTCACCAGGACTCCTAGACTAGTGAAGTGTCACTCATTCTGACTAAATGAATGGTTTTACAACCACCTCAGCCATGCCTTTCATTCAGTAAAATTTTAATGTGTTTAAATGATTACCAGAGATAAATTACTTCCTGCAGATATTTGCTAGAAATAATGATAAAAACTGGGAACATTCTCCTGCACAACATCTCTTCTCAACTCGAGAAGGCCAAGTGTATCACATACATGCTTAAGGAGTCCTTCTTACCTCTTAATAAGGACACAATTAAATTTTTTTGAAGTGATCCTATGCTTTAATGAAATTGTGGTTAACTTGCTGCTGCTGGTGTGTGTATGTGTGTGTGTGTGTGTGTGTGCTTTATCTCTGTACCCTTACAAACCACTTGGGTCTGGAACTTGCTAGTTAACCCCCATGAATGACAACCAAGGCGCCACGCGTCACAAATGTGGTTAGTTTGCTCCCAGTTAAGAGGAACAACTTGACTAAGTCTCCTTGCCTGGGGAGTTAACCAGGTTAATCTGTTTTGTAGTTGTTGATATGGATTGGTGAGGTAACTCTTTTTTTTTTTATAGCAACTTTACTAAGTAAAATAAGGGTTTTGTAAGATTAAAGGTTAATTTACAGACTGGGCTATATTCAGGCCTAATAAGAGACCATTTATCAATGGAAAACCTAATAATAATGATTTGCTGTAATAATGAGCTATTGATCCATCTATCGAGAGCAAACTAAACAGATGGAGAAGATACATCTTGGAAAGTCAGACGGACTTGAGGTGGGGGTGGTACCAATATGTAAAATTCAAACCTTTTAAAATGGTGAGTGTAAGCATCCGCCCAATTCAGAAAACAGTAGAGGCATGATTACGGCAAAAACACGAAGAAAGATTCAAAGGTGGACTTTCAAGCCTGGGACAGGGTTTTAGAAGAGCTGTATGTCCCAGAGGACATCTGCTTCTGACCACAGGGGTGTTTGAATTACAGTTGAAGTTCTGTGGTAATTTGAGCAATCCAGCATGCTCGTTTAGCTCTCTTTATTTGAGGTAGGTGGATCCAGGTTCCAAATCTCAATAGTTTGACAGTAGCGAGTTCTGGTGGCACAGTGGGTTAGGGTTGGGCTATTAGTCTCAAGATCAGTGGTTCAAACTTAACCAGCTACTCTGTTGGAGAATAAGTTGCTTCCATAAAG
>NW_022111379.1:27748336-27755105 GCF_000313985.2 Echinops telfairi
AAAAATGGTTTTGGAAAACAAACAAAATTAAAGTCGTGAAAAACAATCTGATAATATTTCAGTAATTCAAGTTGAATTAAATTATAATCAGAATAAGTTGAAAAATAAGAGAGCATTATATGCCTGACAAAAATAAACTCATACAGGTTTAATTTATATGATCAGAGTGGGCCTCAACTTTAGAAGGCTTAAGGAAAGGACTTTAGTTCAGGATAAGCTTAAAGACTCAGAAATCTTGACTAATTGGGATTTTATTATATTGTTAGCTGGACTATCTCAGAAGATTGTGGGTGGTAAAGCAATGGAGTCTGATAAATGGGAAACATTTTACATATTTCTTTAGATACTTGTCCTATAAAATGGATTAAACTGTCATTGGTACACCCCAAGTGAGGGTTATGTTTTTAAGAAGTTTCTTATCTACACAGGCTGCAATGACATTACTCTAAGAAAGACTTCTATTTTTGTGAAAATCTGCAAACCATTACCAATACCTATTGGTTACCATTTGAAGATACAAGCTATTTGTCATTCAAGCAGAGGTCTTGAAGGTAACGGTATTTTCCAAGCAGCATTTCAAAAGGGTTCCCTGGTTTGTAATGGGAGCAAACAGATTAGTGAGAAGCAACATGCTTGGTAACTTAAAGAAAACTGTCCCCACCATGATATCTTAAAAGGTTTAATCATTTTATCTCATCCAGAATGGGGTCTTTTATGGAGAGCTTTAAATGTAGGGACATAAAATGATTTTTTTTTTTTCCCTAGTTAAGTCATTTTGTAAAAGAGTTGCATGCCTATCATCACAATTAGTTCTTGTGCTCCCTCCTCACCTCCAGCATTCATTGTTAGTTCCCTAATTCCCCTCACCCTCCTCAAAACCCCCACTGAAAAACAAAACAAAACAAAACAAAAAAATCCATTACATTAGTAATTATCTCTATGTATTCACTCATTCTGGGCTTTATAACCTGGGAAACCTACAGAAACCATAATAAATACAAACAAAATGAAGCAGAAAAAAGTAAGAAAATACTATAAAGATTAAAGAAAGAGAGAGAGAGAGAGAGAGAGAAAGAAAAGACCATCAACAATAGTAAAAAAGCCAGAGAAGAAGGTTCTGGTTGTGGAAGAAGTGAAAAATATTTAAGCCTAGAGCAAATTCAAGTTGGATCAAGTGGTAGGTTAATTATATTATACCATGGTTTGCTCCACCATAATCAATTTTACAATAATCTCTGTCTGACCGTAAAGCTTTTCAAATCCCTCACCTGTAGCCAGAAGGGATCTGCCAGAAGCTTAATCTGACTAGCTGCTCTGCAGGTGGGTTTTGGGCTCCCACCGTCCTCCATCGCCTTCTACAAATTGGGTGTTCACAATGTGAGCTCTGATATTGTTGTCTTCATTATATTTGGATTTGGTTATTGTCATCTTTAAATCACACAGGTTGCTGTGCTTATTCAATGCGGACTTAGTTGATGCCTTACTTACATGGCTCTTTGATTGAATACAAGCCTTTAAGACCCCAGACACAATTCCGATCGATAGCAGAGCACCATCTACTGTTTTGATCACACTTTGCTGTAGCATCTTCATCTTCAGGGGTCTCTTCATCGAGGCAAGTATCGAGCAAGGCCAAGTAACATGAAATGATTTAGGTAAAACAAACTTCTGTTTAGCCCCTAACTGTAATTCGGTCATGAATAAGTTTTCTTTTTCAGTTTTTCAGTTTCCTCAATTTTACCTAATTGTGGTTTATTTATTTTTCTAAAGTTAAATTGTTAAGATTATAATTGCTGGTGAGACAATCAAAGTAATTTCCTCTTTCTGATGTCATTAGGACTAGAATGACTTGCACCGCCGCTCGTTTGGCTGCTTTACCATAAGGACATTTCCTGAGATTTGCAGTGTGAGGGACTCTTTTAGGTTGCTGAGCTTGTATTTTTAATACTGCAATGTCAGCAGGTAGAAGCAAAATATTTAATAAGGCTGCTAGATTCGTTTTTTTTTATAGCTGTTTCTGAAGACGTTAGAAATCCTCTTTATTTTCATAAAATGTCAAAATAAGTCGCCCTAAGGAATATGTAGATGCTCTGTAAACATTTATGAACCTTCCCTTAGCAAGTTTGTAGGCTCTGGTAAACGCAATCAATTCTACTTGTTGAGTTGAAGTAACCTTGGTAAGGGCTTGATGTTCAAGAAATTCATTAGAGGCTATGGTGGGATAGAGAATCTGACAGAGCTAGCAGGGTTAGCTTTCAAATAGGAACTATCAACAAATAGCATCACATCAAGATTAGGCAAAGGGGTTTATTAAAATATTTAGAAGGAGTTAAAAATGTTAAGTTAAATTTAGGCAATTATGTGCTGTCTAATCCTTATTGTCAATTTTGGGAAGGAGGATAGAGGTTTTTTTCTTTTTCTTTTTTAAAATCATTTTACTAGGGGCCCATACAACTCTTGTAATCCGTTCCCCATTTCCAGACCACCCTCCCTCCACCCTTCAGGTATCGCCACTCTCACCACTGGTCCTGAAGGGATCATCCGCCTTGGATTCCTTGTGTTTCCAGTTCCTATCTGTACCAGTGTATATCCTCTGGTCTAGCCAGATTTGTAAGATAGAATTAGTATCATAATAGTGTGGGGTGAGGGTCGGGGGAGCAAGCATTTAGGAACTAAAGGAAAGTTGTATGTTTCATTGTTGCTACACTGCACCCTGACTGGCTCATCTCCTCCCTGAGACCCTTCTGTAGGGGATGCCCAGTTGTCCACAGATGGGCTTTGGGTCTCCACCCCACAACCCCCCACATTCACAATTATATGATAGTTTGTTCTGATGATGCCTGATACCCGATCCCTTCCACAGGCTGGTGTGCTTCTTCCATGTGGGCTTTGTTGCTTCTGAGATAGATGGCTGCTTGTTTACCTTCACACCTTTAAGACCCCAGATGCTATATCTTTTGATAGCCCGGCACCATCAGCTTTCTTCACCACATTTGCTTATGCACCCACTTTGTCTTCAGCAATTGTGTCTGGAAGGTGAGCATCATGGAATTCCAGTTTAATAGAACAAAGTATTCTTGCATTGAGGGAGTACTTGAGTAGAGGCCCAATATCCATCTGCTACCTTAATACTGAGCCTATACATATATACACATAGATCTATTTCCACATCCTCATATATAAATATACTTACATATGTACATGCCTTTATTTAGACCTCCATAAATGCCTTTGCCTCCTAGTTCTTTTTTCTATTTCCTTTTATTTTCCTCTTGTCCCACTATCATGTTCAGTCTTCATTTGGGTTTCAGTAATTCCTCTCGGTTACATTACCCTTGGTCATGCCCTACCAGGCCTCCTACACTCTCCTCACCACCAATTTGGATCACTTGTTGTTCCCTTGTTTGTTTGTTAACACCACTTCCTTTCCCCCACCTCATCTTCTCCCCTGTCCCCACGGAGTTCCGTTGTTTTCTCCTCCAGATTGTTCATCCAGCCTATCTTATTTAGACAGACCTGTGGAGATAATAACATGCACAAAAACTAGTTAGAGCAAAACCAAGCAACAAAATAAAACAATATCAACACCAACAAGCCAATGATAAAAAACAAAACACAACACAACACAACAACAAGAAAGAAAAGGGCTGGTTTTTTGGCTTTTAGGAGTGTTTTCCGGTTGAGTCTGATGGGGCATCAAGCCCTGGTCCCAAAGTCTATTTTTGGTATTCCCTGGGGACTTTGTTGCTCTGTTCCCCTTGCTGTTCTGTTCCATGCCCTTAGTGTTTTGCCTCAGTGTGGTGGGGTCAGATCGGGCAGAATTCCCACACTATGTCTCTAGTGTTGTCCCCTGTAGGGCTATGGGTCAGTGAGGGGTGTTTTGTCTCATAGTGGGGCTGGCCATATGGTCTTCTCTGTGGATTGGCTGCTCTGAGTGGGAATATCGTCCTCAAGGCTTGGTGGGACAGGGAATAGAGGTTTTTCACAAGCCACAGATGGCATTTTAAAATAAGATGCAGTCAAGAGGAGTACTTTACAGGAAGTGAGTCAACTGACCGAGAGATTTTAGATAAAAACAAATTCAATTTACTACACAGGAAACAAAAATGCATATAAAAATTTTCAGCCCTATATCTACAGTGTTTTTTTTATTACATTTTGGTAGCAGCGACATTCCCAAGTAAAGAGGAAACACTTTAGCTACAGGATCAAACTGAGTAATGTAGTGGTCTCTGACGGTCTCTGTTTCTGGGTTAAAATGCCTCAACCCATTTGAGAGTTCATGTAAAAACAGGAAAAATACAGGTAACAGGGAAATCTATTTCAGGCATATTTTAGGACTTCTTTTAGTTCAATTATAACTTCCTGATCCTCTAGAACAATTTGGGGAAAATCTGGTTTCAAATATTTACACGAGGGCTGAGCTAACAAGCAAAATTTAGCAATTAACTTTCTGCAGTATGTGAAAGCCCCAGAACTATTTATTTAGTTTTAAGTATAAGAAAATCAAAACTTTACACTTAAGACCAATAGAATTATTACCTTCTGCAAAAATCAAATTATTTATATATTTAATAGAAGGTTGAACTAATTGTAGTTTTTTTCTCTAAAAGCCTTATGTGTTCCAGCAGCTAATGTTTTAATAAGATCATACTGACCTAAAAGGAGATTTTTTTTGGTAGTTTGAACATTTGAGTAAGCTATCTACATATGACAGTAATCTATGTTCATTTTTAAATTGTAAGGAAGTTAAATCAGCATGAAGAATTTGAGAGAAATAGCTGGGAGAATCAGTAAAACTGAAGCATTACAGTCCAGGTAAATTGTAGATTTTCCCAGTTGAAGACAAATTAATATTACCTTTCAAAAAGAGTAGGAATACTGAAAATGGGACTATATATTTTCATGCATTGCTTTCTATTAAGTGCTAAGCAATAATGCATGAGAATTTGAGACTACCAGATATCTAGATGTAATGGTGTCAAGTCCACTGATATTGAGTCAATTCTGATTCATGGTGACCTTATATCGGATTTTCACTGCCGTGGAGCCAGTGCCAACTCATAGCACAGAGTAGAACTGCCTCTGTGAGTTTCTGAGACTGCAACGCTTTACTGAAGTGGAATTCTCATTGTCCTCCCAAAGAGCGGCAGGTGGTTTCAGACTGCTCACCTTGTGGATTGCCACCAATATAGAACCACTACTCCGGGGCTTAGAGCCTTTAAATCTTTACAGGGATAGAAAACCTTAACTTTCCCCAAAAGAATTGCTGATGGGTTTAAACAACTGACCTTGACATTAGTACCCCATTTGCCCAAGCGGCAAGGCTTCTTAAGTATTAGGCTGTTAACAGCAAGGTTGATGGTTCAAACCCATCTGCTGCTCCACAGGAGAAAATTGAGGTTGTTTGCTCTCACAAACCTTATGTAGATCACTATGAGTCAGAATTGACTCCATGCCAGTAGAGTTGGTTTGAGTTAAGTACTCTCTGGCATCTCATTTAAAGGGATATTAAGGAAGTCTCAGAAAAGGCTGGGAAGTGTCTATGTGAATTTCAATGGGTTCTGCTGATAAAATGAACATCACATTGGTAGATATGATGACACATAACATTTTAGAGATTAATGGAAAAAGTTCAGAGAGAGTTCACCTAACGAATACTTGACTAATTCTTGCAAACAGCAAGCAGCTTCCTCTCTTTGAATTAATTCTGATTCAGAGTCCTCACTAGAGGTCCTTTTAGGAGCTGTAAGCTTAATAATTTATTTTTGAAAATTTGATATGACAAGCCCACTTACACAAAAGGTATAAGCTCAACAGATTATGTCTTAAGCAGAGAAGAATGTAAATCCTCAGTGGGGCCAAGGACAATAGTTTTTGAATGAAATTAAAATCTGTATTCAATTTGTAACCATTACAAATTTTGAAGTTAAAAAAAATTTTTTTTGAAGTTTTTGTCCTCTGAGCAAGGGCATTTGTAAATGTGTGTAACTAATTGCAGAGAGTTTAGCATAAATGTCTATTAGAAAATTTAAGGTTATCCATTCATAGGCATGGTAATTTCTCCTTGAGGATTGAGTGTTACCACAGGGGCTTTTCCTATAAAAAGTTTGTATAGCCTTGGTTGTGTATGTTAGGCTGCAAGACCAGCAGTTTGAAACTACCAGTCACTCTTTTAACAGACAGTTGTTTTATTTAGATGTCGAGTTAAATTGAGGAGCCCCGAGGATGTAGTAATTTATGTGTTGGGCTGCCAACCTCAAGGTCAGCAGTTGGAAACCACAGAGAAAGATGAGGTTTTCCACTCATGCAAAGCGTTTAGTCTTGAAAACTCACACGGGCAGTTCCACACAGTGTTATTCATATTATATGAATTGGAATTGATTCAGTGGCAGTGAGCTTGGGTTTTTTTTTTGGCTTAGTAGTCACAAGCCCCAAATATTCAATAAACTTTAAAAATTATCGATTGGTAATCCTACACACTCTTGAAAAGATTTTGTACAGAGTAGATTTTTGTGTCTATTATTGGGGGAAATAACTTTGGAATGACCTCTAACAATCTTTTACTGACAAAATTTTTTTTGAAGTTTTTGTCCTCTGAGCAAGGGCATTTGTAAATGTGTGTAAATAATTGCAGAGAGTTTAACATAAATGTCTATTAGAAAATTTAAGGTTATCCATTCATAGGCATGGTAATTTCTCCTTGAGGATTAAGTGTTACCATAGGGGCTTTTCCTATAAAAAGTTTGTATAGCCTTGGTTGTGTATG
>NW_022111379.1:27756958-27760072 GCF_000313985.2 Echinops telfairi
CAATGAAAATCTGAATATTGAGGTGCAGAAGAATGAAAGAAGACCCATATCCCACTTCGTGCATGAAAACAAACTCAAGGTGGATTGAAGGCCTAGAGGCAAAACCCCTGGCTATCAGGATCATCAATGAGAATATTGGGAGAAAGCTGGGTGCCCTAGTGCATGGAATACATGAGCTAGCAGAATTAACAAAGGAAACACACTCAGTGAACAATACGACAGATGAATGAGACCTACTAAAAATAAATCACCTGCGTACATTGAAAGACTTCATTACAAGAGAAGAAAGAGAACCCACATATTGGGGGCATATATTTAGTCATGACATAACAAAGGACTAATTACTAAGATCTACAGAATTTTACAAGCCTACAAGAAAAAAACGAATAGCCCTCTCAGAAGGTGGGCAAAAAACCTGAACAGATGATTCACAAAGGATGACACTTGAATGGCTAATAAACAGACGAGGAAGTGCTGCAGCCATTAGCCATCTGGGACATGTAAGTCAAAACAACAATGAGATACCACCTAAAGCCCATTACTGTAGCCCAATTTAAAGACAGAACTGAGAACAGCAAATGTTGGAGAGGGTGTGGTGAATTAGGAACTCTTACTCACTGCTGGACTTGTAGATACATACAGCCACTATGGAAGGCGATATGGTGATACCTAAGACATATGGAAATTGAGCGACCATAGGACCCAGAAAGACCAGTACTGGATCAGCAGGAGATCATGAACAGACATTTGCTCCCCCAGGCTCATTGCAGCGCAGTTTACAATAGCAAGAAGCTAGAAACAGCCTAAATTCCCATCAATAGAAGTACGAATAAAAATACCGTGGTTCAGACACGCAATGAAATACTATGCATCCCTGATAAACAGTGATGGACCCATGAAATACCTCAAGATGTGGAGGGATCTGAAAAACATTATGCTGAGTGAAGTTAGTCAAGCACAAAAAGACAAATACTGTATTGAGTCCACTGCAGTAGGAGCAAGAAGCAGAAAGGGCACAAGCTCGGGCTTGCATGCCATCCAGTTTTCTGGCTGGGTATCAGACAGGCTGATCAAGAGCTGGACCATTGCCAATGAAGCACACATCATCGGCTCCTGGTAATTATAGTGTAGGTCACTTGGTTGGAGGCTACTCATGATAGCTGGGATCCAAGGGATGGGGGAGAAGCAGGAGAATCTGTCTGCCAAGAGGTAGCCATATGAATCTGGGGTGGGGTATCCCAGAGAGGGAGGCAGCCTGTGAAAGGGATGAGGTTTACTGTTGGGAGGGGCAGTGTAGGAGAGGGGAGAGGGAATGGTGAAGCTTGGGCAAACATAAGTACACATCTGTTGGGGGCAAAGGGAAGGCAAGTTGACCCCCAGGTGGAGAGAGGAGAGACTGAGGATGCTCTTGGGATCACTAGGTATGGAGGGTCTTCAGTGGCATGCAGGGGTGGGCAGAGTTTATCTAGGGCATCTGGTGGTATTCCAGGAAGACAGGCAGAGGGCTGCATAACACTGGGACACTGAATCCTGGATCTTCAGGGTGCATGTCATGCTCCAGGGGGGCATCGATGAGACCCCAAATGGGCACTCCACTCGGTGAACTGGACTCTAGCCCATGCACACATGTAACCTGAGGGCAGACGCTGGAAAACACACAATGTCTGAGCTAAAAGACAGCTGTACCAAGAGCGGTATACTGTTGGTTGGTGAACAAAGTCTTGGTACATCAACACCCTCTATGCTGTATTAAGATGCATATTATCCTGGCATTCCTGTGATGGTCATTTTGTTATATTCTGCTCCATGCTCATTTATATTAGGGTGCATCTCAGAGGTGTCACCATTGGGACTCACCCTCTTGAAGCTGTGTTATTTGTTTCTTTATTTTTTGGTAAATGAATCTCAGGGATGTTGAGCCTATAGAACTATAACAAGGGTTTGTGGGAAGGGGGATATAGAGGGGTGGGGAGGTAAGATGAGATGATGTCAAGCAGTCCAGGAAGGAGAAGTAAGTTTTGGACAATATGTATGATTACGGAAGAAATTGCACAATTATGTTTGACATGATTCAATTATGGACGGATATGACATATGTATGGGCTCCCAAGTTACAGCAAATTAAAAAGAAAAAAGCATATATGTTAATCTGGGTTGACTAGAGAACCAAATTCATAGATACTCATATGTGTATAAGATAGAGCATTATAAAAGAGTAATTGTATATTAAGAAAACACCCCAGCCCAGTCCAGATCAAGTTCATAAATCTGATATTAGCACATATGTCTGAATGCCAGTCTATAAATTCTTCTTCAGACTCATGCAACACATGCAATGGTGCTGAATGCAGCAAGATCACAGGCCTGCGGGTGGAAATTATTATGGACCCAGTGGAGGTAGAAGCATCTCAGCACTGGTGTGGGTCTCCACGTGGCTCCTCCAGCTCCAGCTATAGATCCATCAGCACAGCTCCATATGGCCTGTCAACAGGAATGTCTCACAGAGCGAGAGTGTCCCAACTCCAGGGAGGAAGACAGGACTTTTCAGAATCCTTTGGAGAAGGTCATGCCCCGATAGAGTCCTCATTGCCTATGGCCTGATTGACAAGCTTGACTCCAACCCTTCACTCAAGTTCATAAGAGATTATGTAACTGCCATGGCATAGGTCCAGGAATGGGTTTGGGGCTTGCACTAAATCCTAGCTCAATTTAAGAACAATCAGTTCTTATATCATGTCTCTGCTACATACTCATCTTCATGAAATGATCACTGAAGATAAAGGTGCTACAGCAAAGTGTGGTGAAA
The DNA here is from genome assembly GCF_000313985.2 of Echinops telfairi. NCBI lineage: Eukaryota > Metazoa > Chordata > Mammalia > Afrosoricida > Tenrecidae > Echinops > Echinops telfairi. Next base: position 27,759,765 of record NW_022111379.1, read on the forward strand.
AAAGCAGATGGTGTCTGGCTATCAATCTGAATAGTGTCTGGGGTCTTAGAGGCTTGTATTCAAACAAGCAGCCATCTAAGTGAGGAGTCAACTAAGTCCACACAGAGGAAGCAAACTAACTTTTGTGACCCAGACATGACAATTACAAAATTCAAATGTGAGGAGGAGAAAAACATCAGAGCAAAAATTAGGAACACCAAAATCCATCTGCAGAATATCTAGTCAAACAGAGCCACGTGGAGATCCACTCTAGCCACAAGTCTCCGGCAGCCTGACCAACAGGCAGAGACCACTGCAATCTTGATTAT
>NW_022111379.1:27760172-27761886 GCF_000313985.2 Echinops telfairi
TTTGTGACCCAGACATGACAATTACAAAATTCAAATGTGAGGAGGAGAAAAACATCAGAGCAAAAATTAGGAACACCAAAATCCATCTGCAGAATATCTAGTCAAACAGAGCCACGTGGAGATCCACTCTAGCCACAAGTCTCCGGCAGCCTGACCAACAGGCAGAGACCACTGCAATCTTGATTATGCTGGATCTACCTTGAACTTGGCCACCTGACCACCTTTAGACGGGACCTAAATTTGTTCTGCATGCAAGTGTCTCTTGCTGGTTCAATGACAGAAATTTCTTCCCTGGCTTTTTGAAAGCTGTTGAGGGTCTGTTCCTTCTTACACATTATTTGTATTTTTGTCTGTATACTATTATGTTTTTATCTTTACCCCTTTAGTGTGATTTTGCTTTTTATTGTTTTCTGTTGGGTCTTCTGACTGTGAAGCATAGGAGGAGTGGATGCATAATGAGAATAACTGATACCAGGGGATCCGGGGAACACAGGGGTGGGGGCTAGATGATAGGGAGTAAATAGTGAAGAGGTGAGTGGGGAGGGAGCACTAGAATGCATAGTGATTGCCTAACTCATCTTAGAGGTGATTTAACCATGGCAGCAGGAGGAGGGGGGCGTTGTACGATTCTCCATGATACGATGGAATGATTGAACAATTGAATTATGTGCTATGTAAATTACTTGCCAATAAAGCTATTGGAAAAAATTTAAAAAATAAAAGGCATTACAGGAATAGGCTTTATGTTCTCAGTACGTACTTTAGAGAAAAGAAGTTCAGACAAAGTATTAGTAGAGGCACTTTTGTTTTTCAATTTTTAATATTTTTGGAACTGTGATTTTTATTCTCTTCTTTGTAGCTTCCCAGATTTTATTATATATTTTAACAGCAGATAGAAATTACTTCAATGTAGATCCAAATGTTATTTAATAAAAATAAAAATAAAGTCAGGTAGATTTCTGTAAAGTTTGTGGTTGTTTTCATGAGGGAAACTCCAGACCCATATGATGTAAAGGGTTCAGAGATAAGCCATACTCACACATATTCAAACAGTCGCAAAGAATTAAGCCACAGTTTTACTAAAAGCATAGGATCACTTAAAAAAAATGAAGCGGTTCCTTCTCTTTAGGTGAGAAGGTTAGCAGAAGCATAGAAAAAGAACACTTTGCCTTGGGAGTGAAGTGGTTCCACCCTCCCAAATTGAGAAGGGACATTGTCTAGGGGAACACTTCTAGTTTAAAAATGTACTTTCAAAAGGGAGAGGTGGGTACTTTCTGCAGATGGTGGGTCTCATACATCCTCTCCACCCCACCCCACCCCCAAATTTATCTCAGCCTCAGCTCCTGGTCAGCATGTTTCAGAATTATCTGAGTACAGTCCTATGCCAGGAAATCCACTAAGGCCTGCTTTAAGGTTAAGATGTTTACCAAGCCTTTTCGGGCAGGGTCTTGTGTTCATAGCCTGTTTTCACAGGGTCCTTTGTTTATAGCTTGTTCTCACAGGATCCTTTGTTCATTCTCTTAGCAGGCAGGCAGGACATAAGCGCCGGCTCTGTCCCTGTCATTTAGGGTACTAGTAAGGGGGAGAACCTTAGAACTTGGCAGTAGGCCAAGTTGGCTCTTATGTAACACATCATGGGCAGCTTTACAGGTGTATTTTAAAAATAGTTTTGTTGGCATATACTTCAGTTTCATTGTTCGGTTGTATTAAGAAG
>NW_022111379.1:27761986-27765452 GCF_000313985.2 Echinops telfairi
GTGGAGATCCACTCTAGCCACAAGTCTCCGGCAGCCTGACCAACAGGCAGAGACCACTGCAATCTTGATTATACTGGATCTACCTTGAACTTGGCCACCTGACCACCTTTAGACGGGACCTAAATTTGTTCTGCGTGCAAGTGTCTCTTGCTGGTTCAATGACAGAAATTTCTTCCCTGGCTTTTTGAATGCTGTTGAGGATCTGTTCCTTCTTATGCATTATTTGTATAATGCATTTATAAGTATTTGTATAATGCAATAAATAAGTATTTATTGGCATATACTTCAGTTTCATTGTTCGGTTGTATTAAGAAGACATGTACAATCATCACCACAATCTATTTCAGACTCTTTTCTTCCCCTACTCATTATTGTTAGCTCCCATGTCCCCTAACCTCCATTGCCTTGCAGCCAGGTAATTAATCAGGAGTGAGATATAAAAGATGTGTCTGGTGACGGAGCTGATGGTCTTGGACCAGCTTGAGCAGTTAGAACAAATACCTGGAATCACAACTCCTTATTTTGTTTAGTTAATTTTGATATATTATTCTATAGAGAAGCAATTTTACTTTCAGGGCTTCTAGGGCTTCGAAAAGTCCCCCCTCCCCACTTAAAAAAAAAGCCTCTTTTATTCTTTTTAATTAGGGTATCTTTCTTCTTGTTATTGTTTGAAACTAGCCCATGTGTCACAAAAATTGAAGTCAATTTCAATTTTACTTTTCCTCCTTTTGTAACCGCTCAAATATTTAGATTGATAGGTAAGAAAATTGGAGGATTTTTAATGCTCAGGATGTTTCTCTCTCTCTCTTTCTTCTTATTCCCCCCTTGTATCTGTAGATTATAATGCACACGAACATCGCAACAGAACAGTGACAGTATCCCACAGCCATTGCCCCACGTACGTGCTTCTTTCTTCTTGTCCCTCCTACTTGCCTCCTCCTGTCCCCTAGCCTACTCATTCTTTTGTGTTTTTTTTTTTTGTGTGAGCGCTTTTTTTTTTTTTTTTTTTTTTTCGGGGTGTGTATGTTTTTGTGATTTTTTTTCTTTTTTCTGAGTTTTGTGTTTTTCTTTTTTGCCCTTTTCTTGGGTGTTTTGGGATTTTCGGATTTTTTTTAGGGATGCATAATATTCCACTGTGTGTGTACCAGAGTTTATTTATCCATTCCTCCACAGTCAGGGTTTTTGATGGTTTCTATCTTTTTCCTATTATAGAAATAGATGTGATACACATGATTGTGCATATATCTGTTCATGTTTTGCTCTTTCTATTTTGGTGGTATATTCTGAGCAGAGAGGTTGCAGGGTTATATGGTATTTCTATTTCCAATTGTTTAAGGAAACACCATAGTAGTTGCATATCTGCAATCCCACCAGCCATGTAGGAGTGTTCGGTTGCTACATATTCTCTCCAGCATTTTTTGCTTGTTTTTTTTTTAAGCTAAATACTACACTAAGAGTGTAGGTGGATGGTGGTATCTCATTGTTTGATTTGTATTTCTCTTACAGCTAATGATTGCAAACATTTGCTCATATGATTGTTGGCCACCTGGATATAATCTTTAGAAGATTACCTATTAAGTCTCATACCTATCTTTGATTGTGTTATTTATTTTTTCTTATTGAGTTTTCATTTTATATAAAAAGTTGAAATTAGCCCTTTATCTGATATATCATTGGCAAATATTTCTTTCCAATTTGTGGGATCTCTTTTTACTGTTTTGATGAAGTCTTTTGATATATATAATTGTTATATTTTAAAAGATTTATTTTACCTTCAGTAATATAGATGCATTTCCTTATGTTTGGTAGTGCATTTATGTTTTATTCGTGCCCTTAAGTTTGTCTCTATTGTAAAATTTGTAATCACTATTGTTCTAGGGTCTATATTTCAGTCTTTAATACATCTTGATTGATTGAGTTTGTTTTTGTACATGTTACAAAGTATGGGAGCTACTTAATTATTTTTCTGGTGTACATCCAATCTTTCCCAACTTATTTATTAAAAAGATGGTCTCTCTCCTACTTAGTGTGTGTTAGTCCTTTCTTAAAAATGAAGTGTCTGTGGGTATTTGGTTGTATTTCTGGATTCTTTATTCTAAACCTATTCTACATATCTGTTGTATCAATACCAAGCTGTTTTGATTACTATAATTATACAATAAAAATTGAAATTAGGGAGTGAGAAGCCTCCTACATTTAAATTATTTTTAGTAGTGTTTTGTTATCTTGGATTTCTTTCCTTTCTGTAATCAATTGGCGATTAGCTTTTACATTTATTTGAGTAATTGTCTTGGGGGCTGGAGTGGAATTGAATCGAATATACAGAATGTTTTCAGTAATATTGATATGTTCACTATATTAAGTCTTCATATTTATGAGCAAGGGCATTCTTCCATGTATGTCAATCTCTTTTTATTTCTTAAAAAATGTTTTATATTTTCTTTGGATAAACCTTTTATTTCTCGAGGTAGTTTCATTCCTAAGTACATTATAGTTTTAGTGGCTATTGTATATGGCATGGTTATTTTAATTTTATTTTCAGAACCCTCTTTTTTAATACCCAAGAATCTGATTGATTTTTGTATATTGATTTTATAGCTTGCTACATTGCCAAAGTTTTCAATTGGTTCCAGGGGATATTTTGGGTTGTTTTTCAATTGAGATTGTAAGATTTTCTATGTAAAGAATTACATCATTTGCAAATAATGAGAATTTTGTTTCTTCTTTGCCAATGTGGATGTCTTTAATATCTTTCAATATCTCTCCATTAAGTGAGATGCTAGCTGTTATTTGGGCATATGTGAACTTTATTATGTTGAGCAATGTCCCTCCTGTTCCTATTTTATTAAGTTTTTTTTTAATCAATAATGTATGTTGAATTATATCAAATGTATTTTCTGCATTGATATTATTATATGGTTCATTTCCATGTTTTATTTAAGTGGTAGATTATATCGTTTTCTAATTTTGAACCATCCTGGCATAGCTAATATGAATCCCAGGTGATCATGATGTTTTTGTTTTGCTTTTTAATGTTTTGTTGAATTATGTTGGCTAGAATTTTATTGAAAAGCTTGGAATATATGTCCATAAGGAATATTGGTCTATAATTTTTCATTCTGGTGATATCATTGCTAGGCATAGGTATCAGTGTTATAATTACTTCATAACATAGATTTGGTTGTGTATAATTCTTTTTTAGATTCTGAAACAGATTGTGTAGGTATGGTATTACTCTTCTTTCAATGATTGGTAGAAATCCTTGGAAAAACAACCTGACTGTACTTTTTGATGCTGGGGATTTTAAAAAAATCATTTTATTAGGGGCTCATACAACTCTTATCGCAATCCATACGTACATCAATTGTGTAAAGCATATTTGTACATTCATTGCCCTCATCATTCTCAAAACATTTGCTCTCCACCTAAGCCCCTGGCATCAGCTCCTCATTTTTCCCCTCCCTCC
>NW_022111379.1:27768145-27769346 GCF_000313985.2 Echinops telfairi
AGGTGGGGTGCCAAGTGCAACCCCCGAGTCAGAAGTCTACAATCAGGATTCCTCAGTAACTTCATCACCTCACTCCCATGACTGGTCTTTTGCACTCCCCTCTTGGTTTTTCCCCATGTGGGCAGGTCAGACCAGTTACTTTCCCGAACTGTATCTTCAGGGCTGTCATATTTTATTTCTATTTCTCTAATGATATTTAGCATCTTTTCATCTTTTAATATCGAGCACAGGCTACTATAGGAAGCTGGAAGAAGGGAAGCTTAGACACGTGGGATGTTTCTGGTTATTTAAAGTGAAGTATCGGGAGACAGTGAATAGAAGCAGCCTCTGAAGAGGCTAATGTCAAGGAAATTATGGGATGGGGACATGAGAAATGAAGTTCCTTCTATTACAGAAGGACATGGGGTCTTGAGGCTCCCTCCAGGGAAACAGTTGCCCATCTCAGATGTGATGCTTGCAAGGCCTTTGAGGAAGAAAGTTGGTAGATCCTTCATTCAGCAGAAGCAAAGCCACTGTTGTTTTTCCTGAAAACTTTTAACATCTAAATGAAATGGGAGATTAGAAGATCCTTCAAGTCAGGGATCAGCCATCTTTGGCTATCCAGTGCTTAAAACAATGATAGTGATACATAATTGGTAACTATTATTGATTTGTAGCAATCCACCACATATAAAAAGCAATGAGATCAGGCATAAAAGGAACTTGGAAACATCCATCTCAGTAGCAATGAGGAGTGAACAGAGCTTGTGGAGGTGTACCTTGGCTTGAGAGAATTTTCACTTAAAAAAAAGTAAAGGTTAGTGCACATTAGACAAGGAGTCCTGGTGGGACAAGCAGTTAAAATTTAACTGCTACCTGAAAGGTTGGTGACTTAGAATCTACACAGAAACTTTATGAGAGAAAGACTTGTGATTTCCTACCTTGTAGATGCCCACCTAGAACATCCTGCTGAGAGTTTTTTACCCTTGCACACAGGGTTGACAATGATGATGGCAATAACATGGTTTTTTTAAATAAATAAGATTGGACCATAAAATGGATATAAGACATGATGTGATAGTAGAAACAAAGTAGATGAAGAATTCAGAGAGGGCTGCATGTAAATGCTGAGTAATATTGACACTCTGCTAAACTTCCGTGAGCCTGAAAACCCCCAAACCAAATTCACTGCCATCGAGTGCATGCCTGCTCTTAGTGACCC
>NW_022111379.1:27770527-27780056 GCF_000313985.2 Echinops telfairi
ATGCCTGATACCTGATCCCTTTGATACCTCATGATCACACAGGCTGGTGTGCTTCTTCCATGTGGGCTTTGTTGCTTCTGAGCTAGATGGCCGCTTGCTTCCCTCTAAGTCTTTAAGATCTTAGATGTGATATCTTTTGATAGCTGGGCTCCATAAGCTTTCTTCACCACATGTGCTTATGCACCCTCTTTGTCTTCAGAGATTGTGGTGGGAAGGTGAGCATAATGCAATTTCAGTTTAGTAGAACAAAGTATTCTTGCATTGAGGGAGTACTTGAGTGGAGGCTCAATCTCCATCTGCTACCTTAATACTAAATCTACAAATATATGCTCATAAATCTATTTCCCCATCCTCATATATAAATATATATGAATATAAGTACTCATATATAAATATATAAGAATATAAATATAAATATATAAAGGCATAAGTACATGCCTTTATTTAGACCTCTATGAATGCCTTTGCCTCTTAGCTCTTTCCTCTATTTCATTTTACTTTCCTCTTGTCCCACTATCATGCTCAGCCTTCATTTGGGAAGACTATAACTTTTTATGAAAATAGAAAGCCCTGTCTTTCTCCCACAGAGCGCCCAGGGGTTTCAAACAGCAGAACTTGTGGTTAACAGCCCACTTACCCATAATACCAGTACGGATGTTTCAAGAACCTAAACTAGGATGAAAATTCATGTGTCTTTACGATGGGAAGTGTACGTGCTCTAAAATTCCCACTTCAACAAGACTATGGGAACAGGTTTCTGAGGCCGCAGGCTCATCACCGATCTTGCTACTGAGCCTGCCAAGGCTGGGGCCCTTTCCCAGCAATAAAATTATAGGTGTGAAACATATTTGAGTTATTTTTTCCAAAGCATATCACAGAGAATTGCAAGAGGACACTAAAGATGTTTTCTCTCCCATTGAAGTGACTAAAACAAATGCGATAAAAATAAATTCATACTTAAAAATATACAAGGATTGGTAGGACAACAGGCTATCATTATTACTCAGAATATGGCCTGCAATTAGAGACTCCCAAAAGGTTGAAAATTGTCCAGTTCTACACCAATTCTACATTTTATTGCCACAATTTTGCTTTCAGAAGACTTTCAGAAAATCTTCCTTATAACCCGGAAATCTTCCATGCTATCAGACTTGTATGCCAATATTTTTGACATTATGAATTCTTATAGTTTCCATTTCTAACTTTATTCATCTTGGTAGTACCACTAAGACATTGTTTTAATGTGTTGCCAGGACATATGTGTACAGACCTGTGGTTGGAAAGATCCAGTGTATTATTTGTTATTATTGTTATAAACTTTGAAAGGGAAACTCCTTTCATTAAGAATCTCTACAATGTGACTATGTAATTCTGAAAATCTCTCAAATCTTCGGTGTTCAGGCAAGGGCTGACCAAGACAGCATTGGCTTTCCCTTCAGCTTGACTAAAATTTAGACGAGCTTCTTCATGACCTCCTAACCTTCCTGCTTCTTGAGTCTTACAGAATCCAGATGGAATACGTTCTATCTGCTCTTAAAAACAACAACACAACAAAACAACTTTTTTTTTTCTGAGTTCCAGTTTAATACAACTACAATAGATCAATGGGCTTATGCCCTGCTACTAGTACATGATACACATCAGCTGCCCTGCCCCAAACAGCTCAGGGTCATTTTCATTGGGGTGTATGTAGAAAGACTGCCCCTCCCCAGCCCCTACAAAAAAAGCCCATCATATTATGAAATATGTTCTCAGTAGAGTCTAAGGCCTTATGTTTGAAACATGAAGAATACAAAAGAGGTTTTGTTTGTTTTTCTCAAGGCTACTCATTGCAGCCTAGCACTGAAATGGTCCAGTGCTCCCTTCTGCTTGGCGAAATACTCTCTGTTCTTCTGGACATCAGGCTTGATAGTTCACTGCCAGGCGTCCAACCAGCTGGACACACTTCTCCATGTTCATCCGTGAACTGGAAGGTCTGAACCAGTCTTAGGGTCTCATCCACAGAGCGGCCAACAGGGAGGTCATTTACAGTGATCTGCCTAAGGATTCCTTTATCATCAATGATGAAGCGGCCCCTGAACGAGATGCCTTCATCCACCTTTAAGACCCCATAGTCCTGAGCAATGGTGCCCTTGGGGTCTGATACCAAAGGAATGTTCATAGGCCCTAGGCCTCCTTCTTTCTTGGGTGTGTTGATCCAAGCCAGATGGTAGAAGTGAGAATCCACAGAAGCACCAATCACTTGGCAGTTGAGTTTCTTAAATTCTTCTGCCCTGTCACTGAAAGCAATGATCTCCGTAGGGCACACAAAGGTGAAGTCAAGAGGGTAAAATAAGAACACTATGCATTTTCCTTTGGTCAGGCTGATATCTTTGAACTGACCATCAGGCATAACAGCTGTAGCTTTGAAGTTGGGGGCAGGGTGCCCAATTTTTGCAGTTCCTGGAGACATCTTGTTAACAACGGGGGTGTGAGGAGGAGCTAGCGCCACTCTGCAGGCAGGAAGAGAGCGTCAACACAACAACTTTTCATTGTAAATTGGGTGAATACTGCTTTGGAATACTCCCAGGAGAAATCCGTCTCTGAAAAAAGACATCATGCTTGGAAAAGTAGAGGAGTAGCAAAAAGAGGAAAACACTTGACAAGATGGATTGGCACAATGGCTGCGACAGTGAGCTCAGACAGTGAATGATGAGGGCAATGAATGTAAATGTGCTTTACACAATTGATGTATGTATGGATTGTGATAAGAGTTGTATGAGCCCCTAATAAAATGGTTAAAAGAGAAAAAGGAAAAAAAAGAATACAAAGGAAATCAGTAAAAAAAAAAAAGAAAGAAATATGTGTTATGTCTCCAAGTGAGAGTACTCCCCACTTCAGAATTAAGACCTCCAGACCTCAAAAGTATAGGACTGAAGAAACAGGGAAGAAAAATGTTAACAGATTACTAGGAGCAAAAATGCCACTCTTATTTCTACCCCTTGGTTCCTGGACCCAGGAATCCCATCTATTGGAGAAATACCACCACATATTGGACACTGGTTTAGAGCATATTCAGCCTCCTAGAGAACAGTGTACTAACCCTGAAATGTATTGACACTTTAGTTGGCACCATAGTTGTGTCTTTAGAAGTCCATTCCAACATTCTATCAAGCCAGCTGCTTCAGGATGATGGGGGGCATGGTAAGACCAGCGGATCATAGGAATATAGGCACAAGGCTACACTTCATTTGCTGTGAAGTAAGTCCTTGATCTGAAGCAATGCTGTACCGCATATCATGCCAGTGAATAAGATGTTGGGTACATCCACAAATGATAATTTTGTCAGAAAGATTGTGTGCTAGGAAGGAAAACACAGCTCCAGTGTATGTGACGATTCTAGTAAGAACAAAATGCTGCCTTTTCCATTTTATAAATGGTCCTATGTAATTAACATGCCAGCTAACATCCCTGAGAAATGGCACCATATCTTGGACTCAGTGTTGGTCTCCACTGCTGACAGATTTTGCATTCAATAATGACAGTAGCCAAGTTGGTACTGGTGAGTGCTAGTCCATGTTGCTGAGTCCACGTATAACTTCCACCTCTGTGACCATGGCTACATTATTCATGAGCCCATTGGGTACTGACAGAAGTGGCTCTGGAAAAGACAGAAGATGTCATCCAATTCACTTCGTTGTTAAAATTCTCCTTTTCAGCGGCAATACTTTGATGAGTGTTTGTTTATAGGAGACATAGATATCTTCACTTTTTTTTGCCCAATCAAAGAAGTATATTCACAAAACCTTTTCAACACACCTCTTTGTCACCAAGCACAAAAGCTAATGATGATGAAAATGAAGAATTCTATCAATGTCTTCAGTCTAAAATGGATCAAGCATGCAATAAAGATGCATTGGTAATTATTGGGGATTAGATTGCAGAATTTGAAGGCAAAAGGAAGGAAAATGGCTGGAAAATATGGTCTTTGTGGTAGAAATGAAGTTTGAGATTGCATGATAGAATTTCACAAGACCAGCTATTGTTCATAACAAATGCCCCTTTTCAGCAACACAGAAGATGACTATACACACGGACTTCTCCAGATTGAACACAGAGAAACCAAGCGGACCACAAGCATGGAAAGAGAATGTGGGGAAGCTCAATATCAGTAGCTAAAAAGTGGCCAGGAGCCAAGTCTATAAGAGCCAAAATACAATCTTGAGTCTATCCCACCTGAATCTCAAGACCACCTCAGTAATACATTTGACACATGGAGCACTAATGACAGATGATCTGATGAGCTGTGGGAGGACATAGAGCATGTCATTCATGAAGAAAGCAAAACAATCAATGAAAAGACGGGGAAAAAAGATCAAAGTGGATATCAGAAGAAGCTCTGAAACTTGCTCTTAATCATAGAATAGGTAAGGTGCATGGAAGAAATGATGAAGTCAAAGAGCTGAAGAGAAAATTTCTAAGGGCAGGTTAAGAAGACAAAGTAAAATACTATAATGAAATGTGCAAAGACCTAGAGTTAGAAAACCGAATCTTAAACTGAAAGAACTTAGGAAAAAACTCAATACTAAATGATTCTGTGAGTAAAATATTGAATAATGCAGGAAGCATTCAAAGAAGATGGAAAGAATACACAGTCTCTATATCAAAAAGAATGAGTTGCTGTCACATCATTGCAAGAGATAACATATGAGTCAGAACAAATGGTGCTAAAGGAAGGACTTCAAGCTGCACTGAAAGCATTAGCCAAAAACAAAGCTCTAAGAACTGATGAAATAAATACCAATTGAAATGTTTCAACAAGTTGATGAAGCACGGGAAGCACTGGTCTATGTCAAGAAGTTTGGAAGACAGCTGCTTAGCCAACTGACTGGAAGAGATCCATATTTGTACCCATTCCAAGGGTGACCTAATAGAATGTTCAAACCATAGAACAATATCATTGATATCACATACAAGTAAATTTTTACTGAAAAGCATCCAACAATGCTTGGAGCAATACCTTTATAGGGATCTGCCAGCGGTTTCGGCCAGAGATAGAAGAGGACGTGGCTCAAAGGATTTTGCTGATGTCAGCTAGATCTTGGCTGAAAGCAGATAATACCAGAAAGGAGTTTACTTGATTTTTTATTAACTATGCCAAGGCACTCAACTGCTTGGATCATAACAAACTATGGATAGCCTTGATAAGAATGAGTAACCCAGACACTTCACTGTGCCTATGTGGAAATTGTACATAGATCAAAAGGCACTTGTGGGAACAGAACAAGGGAATACAACATGGTTTAGAACCAAAAGGTGTGTGTCAGCATTGTATCCTATCACCATATTTATTCAATCTGTATGCTGAGCAAATAGTCTGAGAAGGTGGATTATCTGAAGAATTCCTCCATCTCAGGATTGGAGGAAGGCTTACTAACAACCTGTAATGTGCAGGTGGCATAACTTTCTGAAAGAGGACACCTTGAAGCACTTGCTGATGAAAATCAAGGATTGCAGCCTTCAATATGGATTACCACTCAGTGTAAAGAAGACCAAAATACAATTGGACCAATAAGTAACATAATGATAAATCAAGAAAAGGTTGAAGTTGTCAAGGATTTCATCTTGCTTGGATCCACAGCCAATCTCACAGAAGCAGCAGTCAAGAGATCAAAAGATGAGTTGCATTAGGTAAATGTAGTGCACAAGAGTACTGAGAAGCAAGAACTAAGCCATGGTATTTTCAATAGGCTCACATGCATGTGAAATTGGACATTGAATAAGGAAGACCAAATAAGAATTGGTGTGTTTAAATTTTGCTGGCAAAAAATATTGAATGTACCATGGACTGCTGAAAGGACAAATAAATCTGTCTTGGAAGAAATATGGTCAGCATGGTCCTTAGAGACAAGGATGATGAGACTTCATCTCACATACTTTGGGCATAGTTTGAGGAGTAACCAGTCCCTGGAGAAGGACATTGTGCCTGGTAAAATGGAGAGGCAGTGAAAGACAGGAAGAGCATCATTGAAATGGACTGTCAAAGTGGCTGCAACAATGGGTTCAAGTATAGGAACAGCTGTGACAGTGATGCAGGATTGGCAGTGGTTCATTGTGTTGTACATAAGGTCTCTATGACTCAGAACTGACCACCTGCAACAGCAACAGAGAACCCAGGCTAATTCACTCACACACAAACACACACACACACACACATTATACATATATAGTATAGTGATATTGATTTTTATATCAATACAATTCTTTACACAGTTGTAGAAGCAGATAAATACACTATGATTTCAAGTCTGTGGGGTTGGATATCACACCAGAGATTTCTCTTGACTCGCTTGAAGGCTGATGAATCTACAAGCATCAGAAACAGCACAGGCGTCACCGGCAGAAGAACAAAAGATCAGCTGGTCAGGATTATAAATGCAGAAGAAACTTAATCCACAGGTGGCAGACAGACCAGATGTTAGGCCACTGATGGGCCCCATGATAGGCAGGAAACATGGATGGATGTTGACTCTGTCCAGATAACTATTGATTGACAAGTCAGATGCAGAATATAGATCCATCAAGCTTTTCATATTGTCTACTCAGAGAGGACATAGGCCACACTTTCAAAGAAGCCTCCTTCCTATCGCATCAAAGCTTACCTGAGTAAGGGGTCTGTATTTCACTCTAATCTTCTTACAACTACTCGATAGCTCACAACAGATCTTATCACAGAGTTGATTATATTATTTTAGGTCACATCATGATCTTAATAGCCAAAGCACTGAGAATCATGACCTAGCCAAGTTGGCACAAAACCTATCTGTGTTATTCTGGGTACATTAGAGAAACAAATCCACAGAAACTCATGTATAAGAGAAAGTTTTATATAAAGGGTAAGTGCACATCAAGAAAACATCCTAACCCAGTGCTGCCCAAGCCCACAAGTCCAACATTAGCATTTGTCTGATACCAATCCACAAAGTCCTCCTCCATCTCACAAAACACACAATGATGCCGATTGCAGGAAGAAAGCCGAATCAGTGAAAGTGTAAACATCTCAGCACTGGCAGGGGTCACCACATGGCTGCTCCAGCACCCAGGGCTGCATCAGTGTAGGTCCATGTGGCTTTTCCTCAGGGATGTCTTGCACGAAGTGAACCTTTCCAGCTGAAGCCTAGTCCGACCATCAGAAAGCAAGAGACCCGAGGACTCGAAAGGCAAGGCTTACCGAGCCATTTATCTCTCGGCCCTTCAATTAACCCCACATGTGTTTATCAGCCAGGTTGGCACAATAAACGTTAACAATATCACTATCATAATCTACCTCTTTACAGCTTGGCACCTGTATACATCTCTGTAAGCCATACATAATCTTCAATCAAAGACAATAATAAATTCATACTTGGACCTAACATGATAGAACTAATGTGCATACAACTGAAAACAGACTACCCAATTTACGGATGATATTTTATATGTGAACAAAACAATTTGATGCAGATATGTAAGGAAGATAGACTCTTAACAATTATAATCTTTTCTCTACCATTGATTACATGGCTGCTATTGCGATTTAGAACTGCCTTCTTCTATTACCCGCTCCATATTCATTTCATTTCCAGCAAGCACCTAGCTCGGGTTGTAGTCCTTTGGTCAATGTGGTGATAAACCTTCATTCTTGAACAGTCTTGATCATTGGTAGTCAGAATTAGGCTGCTGTAGTTTACCATTTGCTTTAATCACCGGGCCTGGTAGTATTGAAATAACTAAGTTTGTGTCACTTTGGCTCAGCCAGGAATCTCAGTGGTTTTGTAACTATGATCTATTTGCCTTAAAACAACATGATCAACCCCATGTTGGGAATTGCTGTGAGTAGAGAAGCCGTTGTGGGAAGATTTGGGTGGAATACATTCCCCTTGCTTAGGTCATAGCCCTGATGAAATGGAAGTTTCCTAAGAGGTATAGTCTGCTGTCTAAAGAAATTGATGCTGTGGGGAAGCTAATTCTTGCTGGATCTGATTTCTTCATCAGGCGTATCAATCTCTGGTTCTTTGTAATTGAGCCAATGGCCTATCGCATTGCCTGCTGACAGTGGGAGCCATCATAGCCAGCTTTTAACCTGCTAGCATCAGATTCATTGGACTCTGCAGTCACAAGGTGGAACCAATAACCTGATTCATCTGCCTTTGCATTCACCTGTCTGGGGTCTATCAGGTTCCTCTTCCTGATTCCTGGTTCATCTTCTTACTTCCTGCTTAGACTTTCTGCTTCTTGGTTCATCACCCCCCACAGCTATTCCAGTCAAAAGAAGCTTCCAGCATAACATCTGACAGCTTCTACAATGATGTGAGCTATTTTATTGATATAAATTTACTTTTCTTTATTTCTGTATCTACTAAACTACACCATCGATCATCTAACAGTTAGCTGGATACTCACTAGTTTTCCTTCTGTAGAGAACCTAGCCTAACACAAAACTTTTCTCCTTATATTTATACATAATCTTCACTGGTTTTACTTCTATGAAAACCCTAAAACTGTTTTATGAGAAATTAATATTGCTACTCTGCTTTTAAAATTGCCATTAGCTTGATATATATATTTTTTCTAACCTTTGATTTCTAGTCTCTTAGTTTTCTTTTTGTCCAAGCAGTATCTCTTCTACTCAACATATTGAGGATGTTTTCTTATCCATTTGGCTTAAATTTCTTAACTAGTGAACTTAATCTAATTACATTCACTGTAATTGTAAGAGGGTGTTAGTTTATTGCTGTCCCTTTGCTTTCTGTTTCGGTGTATATATGATGCAGATTTCTTTACCCCACATGATTTTCTGTGTTAAGTTAATTTTGACTATGGATTTTCTTATCATTTTCTTCATTGCTGTTTCATTGTTTACTTAAAAAATTTTCACCTTTTTATTTCGATGATTTATTAATTTTGGTTGAGGTTACCCTGTAATTTGTTAATTCCTTTCCAAGCTCAAAATAGGCTATTCTATGGGACCAATGGTTCTGGGGGGATACGGGAGAAGGGGATGTGGGAGAAAGGAAATGGAGGGGGTGGAGGAACCAACTCTGGGACAAGGGGACAACAAGTGATCCAAAATCAGTGGTGAGGAGGGTGTAGGAGGCCTGGTAGGACTTGATCAAGGGCAATGAAACTGAGAGGAATTACTGGAATCCAAATGAAAGCTGAGCATGATAGTGGGACAAGAGAAAAGTAAAAGTAAATAGAGGAAGGAACTAAGAGGCAAAGGGCACTTATAGAGGTCTAATTACAGGCATGTACATATATAAATATATTTATATATGATGATGGGCAAATAGATCTATGTGCATATATTTATACATTTAGTATTAAGGTTGAAGATGGACATTGGGCCTCCACTCTAGTACTCCCTCAATGCAAGAGCACTTTGTCTTATAAACTGGCATTCCATGAGGCTCACCTTCCCTACATGATCGCTGAAGACAAAGCGGGTACATAAGCAAATGTGGTGAAGAAAGCTTATGGTGGCCAACTATCAAAAGATATAGCATCTAGG
>NW_022111379.1:27780568-27782697 GCF_000313985.2 Echinops telfairi
CACCCCCACTATCATGATCCCAATTCTACCTTACAAATCTGGCTAGACCAGAGGATGTACACTGGTACAGATAGGAATTGGAAACACAGGGAATCCAGGACGGATGATCCTTTCACGACCAGTGGTGAGAGTGGCAATACCGGGAGTGTGGAGGGAAGGTGGGGTAAAAAGGAGGAACCGATTACAAGGATTGACATATAACCTCCTCCCTGGGTGATGGGCAACAGAAAAGTGGGTGAAGGGAGACATCGGACAGTGTAAGATATGATAAATTAATAATTTATACATTATCAAGGGTTCATGGGGGAGGGGGGTGTGGGGACGGAAGGGGAAAATGAGGAGCTGATACCAAGGGCTCAAGGAGAAAGCAAGTGTTTTGAGAATGATGATGGCAACAAAAGGTACAAATGTGCTTGACACAATGGATGTATGCATGGATTATGATAAGAGTTCTGTGAGCCCCCAATAAAATGATTTTAAAAATAGTGTATTCTATATCAGAATCAATTTTATTTCCTTTCCATTTTGAAGTTCTCTAAACAATTGATTAAATTTTTTACTTACAAATTATCTGTGCTTACCAATTGCTAACTCTGGTTTCGTATTTTTGATTTTGTAGGTTTGTTTTGCACTGGATACGTCTATATCTGAGTTTACTTCTGGATGTGGTTGCCAAGATATTGGTGTTATTTATGGATTAAATTAATGATTTTAAGTTCATATGTTGTTAGATATCTCTTGATTAGGTGATAGAGAATGGAAATTTGTGTGTACCTCTCTGGTCACTGTTCATATGGCAAAATTGTGGGTAATTTGGCTGCAGTCTATCAGTGATCTGGTGGTACAGGAAAGGGTATTAGCCTCCCCCAGTAGGTAGGGTTGCAGGAGTTATTGGTGTGGCTGGAGAATGAAGCCACATTGATGCATCACAAAGAAAACAGACATCAACAGCAAAAGACAACTTAAAAAGTAAAAGTAAAATAAAAACAAGTAGACAGAGAAAGGAAAGATTTTGTTTGTTTCCTGATTAGTGAATGTAATTACATTCATAGAGAAGTTGACCGAGTCTGACCTCTTTCTTCATCCTCTAATCTTCTGTATTTTTTCTCTTTCTCCTTAAAACAACAACAACAACAACAACAACAATAATAATAACACACACACACATGTTCCTGTTGCTTAGGTCTGAAAACTGAGACCTTGAGTCATCGCTATCCCCTGCCTACATCCCCTATTCAGCAAATGATCAGTTTTATTTATCATACTGTGATAGTTAAGGTTTATTGTGCCAACCTGGCCAATAAACACATGTGGGATTAATGGAAGGGCGGAGAGCTAAATGGCTGGGTGAGCCTTGCTTTTCTTGTTCTCTGGTCTCTTGCTCTGTGATGGTCAGACCAGTTGCGACTGCCTTAGCTAGTTCTTTGCCTCAGCTGGCAAGGCTCACTTCCTGTGAGACATCCCTGAGGAGAAGCCACATGGACCTACCCTGATGCTGCCCTGGGTGCTGGAGCAGTCGCATGGAGACCCCTGCCAGTGCTAAGATGCTTACATGCTCACTAATTCAGCTTTCCTCCTGCAGTCGGCATCGTTGCATGTATTTTGTGAGTTTGAGGAGGACTTTGTAGATTGGTATCAGACATATGGGCTAATGGACTTATGGTCTTGGACTGGACTGGGTTGCTTTCTTAATGTACACTTACCTTTTATATAAAACTTTGTCTTATATACATATGAGTTTCTGTGGATTTGTTTCTCTAGTCTACGCAGACTAACACACATACTTACTTAGCATACATCAATAGTTGGCTGAAATTTTACCAACTCAAAATACGTCATGGTTTCATCTGAGTTATCACACTAAAATGTCACCAACACAGAACACAAATCGAGGCAAGGATAATATATATATATTTGGGTTGTTGGTGGTAAACATATACACAGAAAAACATACCCCCAAATAATTTTTAAACCTCAAATAAAAAATATTCTCAAAAGACAAACAAACAAACCCCACTGCCACCGAATTGGTGCCAACTCATTACATGACCTTATTGGACAGAGTAGAACTGCCCTTGTGAGACAGTTAAAGTTTATTTTGCCAACTTGGGAGGTTAGTTTATTTTGCC
>NW_022111379.1:27784225-27814665 GCF_000313985.2 Echinops telfairi
GTACAACTTTTCAAATTTTAAATCATATTGTAGCTACTTGTTCTGTTAGAAACATCTCCTCTTGTTTTCATCCACATTAGCACAATTAAGTGTTTTGGAAATCTCATTCTTTACAAAGTTGTCCATAGTTTGTTATAATCCACATGGTCACTTGCTTTTGTGTAGTCAATAAAACACAGGTAAACATGCTTCTGGTATTCTCCAACCTATATCAGCAATGGTATCTTTCATGTGACACCATTTTCTGAATGTGACTTGAATTTCTGGCAGCCCCCTGCAACCATTTTTGAAATATATTCAGCAATATTTTACTTGCATATATTTGTGATATTGTTGAAATACTATCACATTGTGTTGGGTTGCCTTTCTTTGAAATGGGCATAAATATGAATCTCTTCCAGTTTGTTGACTGAGTCTTCCAATTACTTGACACATAGCATTGAGCACTTCAATATGGATTAAATTTTAATATAAGAAAAATCAAAATACTCACAAGTGGACGCATAGATAGCATCATGGCAAAGAGAGAAAAGAGTGAAATTGCCAAGAATTTAATTTTTATTGAAGGCACAATTAATGCTTATGGAAGCAGCATTCAATAATCCAAAGGTTATGTTGCATGTGGCAAATCTGCTGCACAAGACCTGTTAACGTGTTGAAGAACAAGGATGTCTTTTTGAAGACTAAGGTGTGCTTCACCCAAGCCATTTCAGCCACCTTAAATGCATATGAAAATTTCATAAGGAAGACAACAGAAGAATTAATGCATTTGAATTATGGTGTTGGTGAAAAATATCCAAAGTACAGAGGACTTACAAAAGAACAAATACATCTGTCTTGGAAGAATTTTATACCCAGGTGGCTCCTTAGAAGTCAGGATGACAAGGTTTTGTCTCACATACTTTGCACATGTTATCAGGAGAGACCAGTCCTTGGTAAAGGACATCATGCTTGAGAAAGTAGAAGGCTGGTGAAACATAGAATCCCCTGAAGGAAAGGGATGGACACGGTGTCTTCAGCAATGGACTCAAATATAACAATTGTAAGGATGGCGCAGGACCAGGTAGTGTTTTTTCTGTTGTGTATAGGTTGCTGTGAGTTGGAACTGACTGGGTGGCACCTAACAACAAAAAATGTAATGTAACCTTGATGACATACTTTCATGTTGCATAACCATTTTCAGCCTCATTTTCCAAACTGTTCCTTCAACAATACCATTCTCCTAACATCCTTATGTAGATTTTTCAGTTGCTGTTGTCAATTTCATCTGATTCAATTTTTAATGGAACACAATGCTTAAGATAGGCAATCTGTATTAATTAACTACCAATCCCTTTAAAGATTATTTCTAGGAAGAACTTAGAAGAGGGTCACCCGATAGCAAACACTAACTGAACATTGGTAAGTCAAGGAGAGAGTCCAACAGGTAGAGATGCTTGCTCTGGAAAATCAGGTGTGCAACCTGAAAATTGGGCACTCCAAGATTACTATTATTCTCTCTCCTCTGTATGTTTGTTCATTTTGTTTTTTAAATTCTTTTTCTTTTCAGAAAATTCAGAAGTTGGCAAAACAATCAGAACCTCTTGGGCTCCCCGTCCCCATGCCCAGCAGCCACTGGCATACACTCAGAGCCCAGCTCCCTACCTCCTGATCAGAAGCCACGATCCAGGTCACGCACCCATTCCCCAGACACTTTTGACCCTCAAAACCCCTGAATGGAGGGTGGATTGTGTGACCAGCCTAGCTCAGAATCCCTCACAATACAAGCAATATAATCCCTGGTGCCACTTAAACCACTTTCCCTTGGAGGTTCCCCACCCTGTGCCCATGCTCGCCTGACACCTACATCAGCCAGATGAATCACTGCTCCCTGCAAGTCAGGGTACTGACAGCCACTAGATCAGGGACACTTTACTTTTGCACACATTTCTTTTTGGCTACTGCATTCTCCTTCTATTACTAGGTTCATTAATGACCCCTTTAGACTCATCAAGACTCTAATCTTCAGACAGGAACCCAGGTGACTCCTTGCCCATTCACTCCAGCACACCGTTCCCACCTCAGGGAGACTCTTTTCTTTGGGTTAGAAGCTGCCAGTATCTCACACAAATCAGGGGCATGCTCTTGGCTCCTGGATTCTACAGCCCCTTATTTTTTATAGGGCGATCTGTGTCCTTCTCCAGAACACAAATCTCTTGCATGAAAATGTGTGGCCATGACCCTCAACTGGCCAAGAGTGGACAGGCCAGATATTCCTATCACATTTCTTTCTCGCAGAGAAAGGAATAGGCCACCAAGCCCAGCTCCTGGGAGAAGTGAAAAGGCAAACTGAGTGAGTGGTCCTTGGACAAGGAGATACAGATTTTTAGCTCTCCAAGATCCAAACCCAAAGCAGACACATATCTCCGTTTCTTTTGCCTCACAGCCTATGCACACTTCTTTCATTCTATCATAGGTTGATCAGTGTACACATTTTAATCTCAGGTCCCTCACCATAAACTGAAGGCTGCACTCATCTCCAAAATAAAAATGGGTGGTACATACCCTCCCATTGCATTCTGTTTTCCAAGAGGAGAACTACTCCCTGTTTCTGGGTGGAGAAAACCAGGAACAAATTGAATGAATGACCCTTAGTTAAGGGGCTTAGAATTTTTAGAGCTTACATACTACTAACTCAAAAAAAAACCCCCCAAAACCCACATGACTCTATCTCTTTTGACTCTCAGCCTGTGCATTCTTATTTAAATTTACCATAGGCTGATCTGTGTAGGACTCGTTTTCCCTTTCCTAATGAAACACTTCCACATTAACTAACAAGTACTAGCACACCTCTTATAATCCCTTTGTTCAATATATTAAAGATGACTAGATTTACCTAGAAGATCATCTATTATTACTATTATAATTTATACTCTGCCCTCGTTCACCTCCTACTTGATCTACATACCCAACTCTATCACTTCTTCCTTGTTGCCATGCAATATTGCCAGCTCCTACTAAGTACTCCTGGGAATGATGCGGGACACCATCAACAGAAACAAGCTACATTTCACTGGGATCCTGGAACAGGAAGAAACAAACAAATCTACAGATAAAATAGTAGGAGAACCCATCCCCAATATAACAAAAGAAGATGACAACTATCTTGGTATCAGAGAGAACTCTGAGTAGATTAGACCCCAGAACACACACACACACACACACACACACAGCACACACAGACACAAATGACTAACCTGAAGGAAATGGAGAAAATCTTTAATACAGCTAGAGAAAAAAGAAGTCACCTACAAAGGAAAACCAATAAGGAACAGCTCAGACTTCTCATCAGAAAATATGCAGGCAAAAAGACCATGGAGCAACATATACCAAACTTTGAAAGAAAAAACTGCTAACCAAGAATCCTATACCCAACAAAGTTACTCATCAAATATGAAGGAAAATAAAGGTATTTCCATGCAAGGAAAAAAATTTTAATTCTTAAAAACAACAGCATCACAAAAAATATTAACCAGATCTCAATGGTCAGAAAATCAAAATCAGCAACACACAAATATGAGACCAGTACAATGCACTGCACCACTCGGAAATCAACACACTGAAAACATTCAGAACAATGCAGACTAGAGGAGGAACAAAGCACAAATAACACTCCCCCACCCCCCGACAAAGAAAACAAGAAGTACCAAGCCCAAATATTACAAAATGACAGCACCTAAAACGCGTGTAAAAATAATGACACTGAATGCCAATGGACTAAATGTATCAATGAAATGACTAAGAGTGATGGAGTGGATTAGGAAATAAGACCCATCAATATGCTGCCTTCAAGAGAAACACCTCAAACTCACAGACAAAAATAGACTAGGAGTCAAAGAATGGCAAAAAATAATTTACCAATCCAACAGCAACCACCACAACAAAAAGCCAGGAGTGGCAGTATTGATCTTGGATAACATAGATTTCAAAGTAAACAACATATGAGAGACCAGAATGGACATTACATAATGATCAAAGGATCAATAGACCAAGAATATATAGCCATGATAAACACATATACACACAATGAAAGATCCTCAAAATATATCAATCCAATCCTCAAAAAGATGAAAAGAGAAATAACCTGATTGACAATAATAGTAGGTAACTTCAATACATCATTCTCAAGGAAAGAGAGCTCAATAGAAAAGAAACTCAATAAAGAAATGAAAGAGCTGAACAACACAAACAGCTCAACCTCCTAGATATATCAAGCATGCCAACTGACAAAAATACACATTCTTCTGCAGTACACATAGTACATTATTCTAAAATAGACTACATGCTAGGCCACAAAGTGAATCTTAACAAGTTCAAATGCATAGAGATCATACAAACCAACTTTCTCAGGCTACAATGCTATAAAACAGAAAATCAACAGTATAAAAAACATGAAGGCAAGCACATTGGGCCTTAACAACACAGTACTTTAAAAATACTGAGTAATAGCCCAATTTGTAGGTAAAATTAAGAGGTTCCTTGAAACAAATGAGGATGATATCCCAAGATACCAGTATGTATGGAACACAGCAAAAGCAGTTATCAGAGGACAATTTATAGCAATCAGTGTACACATTTTAGAAAGAGGAGAAAACCATTATCAACTTTTTAACACAACACTTCCAAAAAACTAGGACAAGAACAGAATAAACCCTCCAATAACAGAAGAAAATAAATCATAAAAATTAGAGCAGAAATAAATGAACTGGGAAATAGGAAAACAATGAAGAAAACCTAACAAAACAACATGGTTATTTGAAAGACTCAACAAAATTGACAAACCACTAGCAAACAATGAAGAAAAAAGAAAGATCAAATATAAATATCTAGAATTAGAAATGAAAAAGGTGACATCACAACAGATCCAAATGAAATAAAAAGAATAATAACACAGTACTATGAAAGGCTGTGCTCCAACAAGTTTGATAATCCAGAAGACATGGACAAGTCCCTATAAATACACCCTTTCTCTATTAACACACAGCTGAACAGAGCAATAACAAAAGAAGAAAGAGAAAATGTCACCAAGAAACTTCCCACCAAGGAAAGCTCAGGACCAGACGACTTCACAGGAGAACTCTGCCAAGTATTCAGGGAAGAGCTGTCACCAATTCTACACAGACTATTCCAGAATATAGAAGGGGACAGAAAACTCCCAAACTCATTCCAGAAAGCCAGTATAACTCTACTTCCAAAACCAGGCAAACCCCCACAAGAGAATTCTGCTTGTTTTAAAGTCAAGAAAGGTGTGCGACAGGGTTGTATCCTCTCACCATACCCAATCAGTCTGCATGCAGAGCAAATCATCAAAGAAGCTGGACTATTTGAAGAAAAAATCAGTATCAGTGTTGGAGGAAAGCTTATCAATAACCTGGCAATATGCACATGACTCAAGCTTGCTTGATGGAAGTGAGGACAACGTGAAGCACTTGCCGATGAAGATAAAAGTTTGCCACCTTCATCATGGATTACAACTTCATGTCAAGAAGGCCAAAATCATCACAAGTGAATTAATAGCTAACAGCATGATAAACAGAAAAGTTTGAAGTTAACAAAGATTTCATTTTGCTTGGATCCAAAATCCTGCTCATGGAAGAAGCAGCCAAGAGTTCAAATGATGCATTGCATTTGGTACATCTGCTGCACAAGAGCTCTTTAAAGTGTTGAAAAGCAAAGAGGTTACTTTGAGGAATAAGGCTCACCTGACCAAGCAATGATATTTTCAATAGCTTCATATGCATGTGGAAAATTTGACATTGAATAAGGAATACTGTAGAAAACTCAATGTATTTGAACTATGGTATTGGTGAAGAATATTGAAAATACCATCAATTGACAAAAGATCAACAGCTCTGTCTTGGAAGAAGTATAGACAGAATTATCCTTAGAGGCCAAGATGAAGAGGCTTTGATTCATATCTCTTGCTTTGAGAGTGCCCAGTGCGTGGTAGCTCAGGACTACCATATATTTGGTATTTTCATGCTCCCTTTACTTTTTATGACATGACATAGTTTAACAGGAGTTGTGCTGCCTTTGTGAATGAGCATTGTTGAAAGTTTTGCCCTATCTTCACCCTCATTGTTGGTGTAAATAGTATCAAGTCAAGTGAATTTTTTTCAAGACCATTTTATTGGGAGCTACTATAGATATCATATCATTGCATAGTTCAATCACAACAAACAGTATTGTACAATTGTTACCATAATCAGTCTTACAACATTCTCTTCCTTCTTAACCTCCTTGATATTGGCTCCCCTTTACCCAACCCACACTCAACCCCCCAGGAACCCTTATTCTACTTGTTGTCTCTATAGGTTCTTAAATGTATAGGTTAAAAAACCAGGAATGCATATAGCAAAAGTTCAAGAGGGCTACCTCAATGACAAAATACATCAGAGCTAAACCCAAATATGATAAAAACACAGAAAATGTTGAAAACCAGATCAAGCCCTATGTGTATGGGGGTGGGGTGGGGAGGGGATCAGCCGACTTGGTTTCAACCGTTCAGTCAGGTTTACCATTTTATTCTCCTATAGTCATCTCTCCAATGTACTCGGTTTTAACCAGTTTATTCCCCTCCCTCCATTATGGATAGAGGGAAATTATGGGAGGCTTATTTTTCATGCAGAGCTCACAAATGTATCTTGGGCTTTCACTGCCATCCATACCCTTCTGCAAACCAGAATCTCACAATTTAGGCTCTGATACTATTTTCTCCTTCTGCGTAGGAGTATATGATATACAATCCTTCAGTCACTGATGTTGATGTGCTTCTTCCATGTGGACATCTCACTTAGATGGCTGCTTGTTTGGAAACAAGCCTTTAAAACCCCAGATGCCATTTTATCTGATAGCCAGGCACCATCTGGTTTCTTCACCACACTTGGTTGTAGCACCCTACTCCTCAGTGATTGTTTGATGAAGGTTAAGTATTGAACAGGACCATGATGTAAGAACTAATTGTTCTTAAATTGAAGCTAGAATTTTGGGTGAGCCCAAAACCCATTCCTGGATCTATGTTGTTTTATATCTGCCTTTAGAAACCTTGTTAATTTATAGTAGAGAATCAATCACTGTCCTGGAGCATGAAGATCTTCCATTGTCATTGATTAGCCCCTGGTACTAATTTTTAAAACACAGTTAAGAGAGGGATATTGGGTCAATGTAGGCTAACTACATATCACAATATTTGAATTATTCACACTTTACAGAATAAATCCTTTCCTGGCTGGACACTATTTACACAAACAATGGAACTTGGTCATCAGGGGAAATTTACAATTATACAGACAATGTCAGCTATAGGTTTGCCTCAATAATAGTTATCTTAATATAATATATAGGGCATTGATGTATTAAGTCAATAACTGTCTGCCTACTGATAGTTCCATATTCTGGTATGGGTGTCTTCTGCTTCTTCAAACACCAAGAAATTTTCTATCTTAAGACCACAGGTAAAAGTGTGTTTGAGGAAGGGTCCAGTTCACCTGGTGGAGTTTCCATAACGGATCTCTCTGGTGTGACCTTTAGAGTGTGTTGTGGGCCTTGAAGATTCAGAATTCAATGGCCCAGTGTTTGATGACACTTGGCCTGGGTCTCCAGTCAAGTGAATCTTGTACAGGTCAACAAGCCATGCACTTTGGTCTAACAAGCTGTCCTATACAGGCATACTTTTCTTTTCAAAACAGTATTTGAACTTCTATAGCATTGACTAAAATTCTATAACATTAACTCATAGTATCAGTATTATTACTTCATGCCCCATGGGGATAATATATAATGCTCCCAAATAAAGATAATGATGTCTCTAATGTGGACCAGGTACATCTACAAATCATAGACACATGGATGAATTTTGAGCTCACACTTAATCATAGCCCTATTCTAAGAACAGTCAGTGCTTAGGGCCTGGCTTGACTTTATGTCTGTCCTCATGTAGAAGTCACTGAAGGCCTGAGTGGTGAATAAGGCAGATGGTGCCCCCTGTCAGAAAGAACAATTTATGGGGTCTTAACGGTTTGACTTAAAACAAGCTGTCATCTAAGTGTAGTGCCAGCTAAGTCCACACTCAAGAAGTACACTAGCCTGTGTGATCCAAGGAATGCGCATTATAGAATCCAAGTTGAGGGAAAAGACCTATATTAGAGCATAAGTTCTGAACACCCAGTTTACAGTAGACTATCAATGACAGTGAAAACCCAAAATCCATTTGCAAGGTCTCAACTTGGATTAATCCTTCAATGAACACCCCCAATCATTGACCAAGTATGTGCATAGCCTTGCCATCAGACAGAGTGCATAGGAAAGTAGGCTAATGCAGATGTGGTTTAGATAAAAATATAACACCTTATCATTCAATCTCCCATTTGACCAAGTTTAAATTTGTTTTAATTTTTATGATTTTCTATTATATTTTGAGAATTTTCTTTGTTTCATTTTGTTATTGTTATTGGGTCTTTCTTTTTACTTTTTGTTTTTGTATTTTTTCTCAATATAAAATCCAGGATAGGTAAATCTATAGAGAAAGTAATTGGATTAATCATTTCTTGGGGTTAGGTTAGGAGAGAGGGGGAAATAGGAAGCTAATAATGAGTACAAGGGAAAAGAGAATGTTTTAAATTGATTGTAATGATGATTGCAAAATTCATTTTAATATGTTGAACATATTGAACTGTATGCTGGATATTTGAAATATATGTCAATGAAACCATTAAAATTGTTTAAAATACTTCTTTTCATTTAAAAAAAATTCACAAGAGCCCATGGACTGGGAAAAATTCTTGAGCAATAGTAACCACACATCAGACATATAACTACTTATTAAAATCCATAGAATTCAGAAACCTCTCCAAAAAAAGAAAAACAAAGCTATTCAAATATAAAAGTGAGGAAAAGACATGAAAAAGGAACCAAAGAATTTCACAAAAAATGACATTCAAATGGCTAAAACAATGCACGAAGAAATGCTCACAAGCACTAGCAAATAAAGAAGCTGCAACTAAAATAGTCACGAGCTATCACCTTAACTCACAGCGATGTTATTGTTAGGTGTAATCCAGTCAGCTCCAACCCATGTGCACAACAGAATGAAACACTGTGTGGTTCTGGGCCATCCTCACAATTGTTCTTAAGCCATGGTTGCAGCCACTCCCTGTGTCACTTCATCTGCTTGAGAGCCTTCCTCTTTGTCACTGCCCCTTCGCTTTACCAAGCCTGATGTCCTTCTCCAGAGGCTTATCTGTCCTGATAACAGGTTCAAAATATGAAACACAAAGCCTCCTCCTTGCCTCTAAGGAGCACTCTTAGTATACTTCTTCCAAGAGAGATCAGCCTGTCCTTTCAGTAGTCCCTGTATTTTCAATATTCTTCTCCAGCACCACAGTGCAAATGCATTGATTCTTCTTTGTCTTCCTTAGTATGAGACAATTGAAAATACAATGGCTTGGGTCAACCACACCTTAGTCCTCAAAGTACCATCCTTGCTCTTCAAGACTCTAAAGAAGCCTTTGCAGCAGATTTACCTCATGCAGCCCATCTTTTGATCTCTTTATTGCTGCTTCCGCGAGTGTCAATTGTGGATCCAAGCAAGACAAGATCCTTGACAATTTCAAACTTTTCTCCATTTATCATGATGTTACCTATTGATTCAGTAGTGAGGATTTGGGTCTTCTTGACATTGAGTTGTATCCATACTGAAGACTGCACTCCTTGATCTTCATCAGTAAGTGTTTCAAATGGTCCTCACTTTCTTCAAGCAGGATTGTGTTATCAGCATAAATAAGCCTTCCTCTAATACTGATACCACACTCTTCTTCATATAATCTGGCTCCTCTGATGATTGGCTGTGCATTCAGATTGAATAAATATGATGAGAAGACACAGCCTTGATTTATACCTTTCCTGATGTTAAACCAGTATTTCCTTATTATTTTTTTTTTTGCACAATTACCTCTTGGACTGTGTACAAGTTCAGAATGAGCACAATGAAGTATTCTGGAATTCCCATTCTTTACAAGGTTATCCACACAGTTTAATGCCTTTGCATAGTCAATAAAGCCTAAGTAAAAATCTTCCTAGTATTCTTTGTTTTCAGCCAGGATTCATCTGGCATCAGCAAAGATATCTCATGACACATCCTCTTCTGAATCTAGCCAGAACCTCTGGCAGCTCCCTGTCAGTGTATTGCTGCTATAAATCAATAAAACTGTTAAGATTAAAAGAACCAAGCAAATAACCTTGAGTCCAAGCTATCTTGTAAAGTCACCTTTAAAATAAGTATTGATTTAGCCAGAAAAATAGATTATTACCCTTGAGTATTATGCTACTTTAAATACATAATATAATACAATATAACCAAATGTTAAATAGCTAATTTAAGCATATCTGAGCATGTTGGGTGCAGGTTAATTAAGTACCACAAATGGAAGTGAAACAATTATAACAGATATAAGAAGTATTTTGATAAAAGTGAATAATTTAACCAACATTGCTGATCATAATGCTAGAAACTGTGGAATGGAAGCACATTTTTCTGTGAATATCTTACCAAAAGTTAAAATAAAGATATATTTAAGATATATCTTGCATATTTATTAGATATATAGTTCAGGAAACAGCTATAGATAATAATTCTTGAAACTTGAGCTTCAGAGGAAAAGATAAAATGCATTGAATATTGACTAGAAGAAAGAGCTAAACAAAAGGTTTGTTTACATGATTCTAATTTCTCTTTTGACCCTTGCCTGCAATTATTGTTTTCTGTTTGTTTTTAAAAAACGTTTGCAATTAGTATTCCATTCATACAATGGCCTGGTATATGAGTGACTGGAAAAGAGAAAGGTGGGATACCTCTTTGTTAGATACTCCCTCTTAGTGGCCAGATGCATGACCAGCCAGTCCCCCACCCTCACCCTCCATGTTAGAGTGGGTTCTCTAGAGAAGCAAAACTCATGAGTGATATATATATTAATATATAATGTAATACAATATAAAATGTATAATATAATACAACATATGATTTGTAGTATATAGCATATTATGACATTGACATATGATATATGGAACACGTATTTATAATAAACTGATTTTAATGTCAAATTTTAGATTAAATGTATACATTACATGTTATATAAATTTGTATGAACATTTAATATGAATTGATTTTATATTAAATTTATTTTATAAAAAGACACCTAAATCAAAAGGTGGCCCACACAGTTCTAGAAGTCCAGTCTGCTTCAAAGCCATGGTTCAGGTGATAATCCGGAGGCTTTTCCTGGCTTCCGTAGCTGCTGGGGATGATGATCCAGGAATCTGGAAGATGAACCAGGAAGTGGGAAAACCAGAAACTGGCGGAGGCAGAGGTCGATTAGTTTTCAGGAGAGCTAGTCAGGTTCTTGGCTGTAGAGTTTAATGAATCCAAGGTTGACAAGCAATATGGGAGGCCGTTGATCGCTCTAGGGTCAGCAGATAATATGGGGGGCATGTGCTCAAGTCCATGGACGTAAAGATAAAGGATCCAGAAACAGGATCCTTGCCAGCAAGAAAGGAGTGAAACCTCCACACCTGGTCTAAGCATTACACAGCAAACCAGACGCTGAACAAATATGGTAGCAACAATATTAGATTGACTTACTGAGATGTCCCTGGAAGCCATTCCTCTAAATCTCAAAACCAGTAAAAAAAGTCCCATGAGGTGTTTGGTTGTACATGAATAGCCTCTGCTGCTGCTATTTTTGTTATTGTTGTTATAAACAAAATGAAAACTTTGGTCCAAATGCCAACTCATGTTCATTTCCTCCTTTCTGTGAAAAAGAGAGTTGTAGGTGAAAAGCTTCCACGAATTAATGGGTATTTGTGTTTTATTGATTGAGATGTGATTTATAAAGCCATCATCTCGATGGCTCGTGGACCACTGGACTTCAGCCTGAAGAAGGTGCCCTCCTTCTGAAGTAGCCCAAGAATGTTGACTTTCTTCCAGATTCTGTGCCATCATAGAACACGGAAAGATCCAGTGTAATGAGGCCCTGCTTGTGCAGTTTATAGGTTACTGGGGTGCTTGGGTGCATACACAGATGAGGCCAGCACACTCGGTTTAGCGTGCTGTGGATGAACGCTCATAGCAGTAACTCAACTACCATGAGGGCCTCTTAGCTCAGACAGCTCGGCAAAGAAAGACATCTAGGAGAAGCACAGTAGGAGCTGTATTATAGGTATAAGGAAGGCTGAAAAGTACGCCCCTTACCATAAGACAAGTTATGTCTGGGAAGTTCTACATTTGAATCTCTACCTCCTTAGGTCTAGTCTTGTATTTTTTTTAATAAAAAATACAATTTTTGAAAAAAAATGTATGTATATGAACGTTAACATATGTAAAGATTTCAAAGATTATGATTAAACATGAAGAACCGAATAGGAAGGTGGGGATGAGAAAGAAAGATTTTACTTTTTAATTTATACTCTGTTTTATTGTGGATTTCTTTTACATTTTTGCCATGTTTGTATTTCTTCTATAATTATAAACTTAAACAACTGTGGTGGATACTAATTAATATGCAGAAGAACAAGGAGGGTGAGCTGTCACCATTTGGCAACTGAAGGGTTCCCAATTCTAAATTAAGTATCATTTTGGAGAACTGTAGTCCAGGAAATTGCATTGTACCATCTGCTTTTGAGTCCCTATCAACTAATACGTGGGACCTAAAATAGTGTCTATGTTTAAATAGTGTAATTTCATCACCTAAAGCTGTATTCTCTCTGTCATTTTGTCAGAGTAATGTAGTCCTATCCCTTGTGTTTTGAAAGTCAGCATCCTCTACAATGGGTATTATAATGTCATACTTCATTTTCAACCCTACTTCAGCTGCATATAACTTCTTGCAGAAGAAGAAAAAAAGAAGGAATTTTTCTCTGTGTATTCTTCGTATTGCATTTGTTTTGACACAGTACCCACGGAAGCACATTCAGGCAAGATCACCCTCCAAGCTTTGCATCCTTATCACATTGCCCCCAAAGCAGGACCTTGCCAGATGAGCAATGCAAAAGACTGGAGTTTTGTCTTCAATATGTCAATCACTCATTCACTGCCATCTCTGTCAATTCTAACTCAGTGTCACTATGGGACAGAGTAGAATTGCACCTACCGGTTTCAGAGACTGTACATCTTAGAGTAGAAAATCTCATCTTTTCCCCATAGAGCAGTTTATGGTTTTGAACTACTGTGCTTGAGTTTAACAGCCCAAAGTATAACCCATTGTGATAGTTACATAAACTAGTGTCAATTTGAGGATTCAGAGTACAGGGGTGGGTGGAGTCTAGCCTGTCAATCAGGTTATAGCTTGATGACCTCATTTGGTTCAGTCCCTGCGAGACTTTCTTGTTGACAAGCCACATGGAGATAGGCTGGTGGCAGCCAAAGCCTCAGAGCTGAATAAGCCACGTGGAGACCCCTGCCAACACTGAGATGCTTATACCACCACTGGATTCACAAAACTTTCCACCCACTGGCCTGTGATTGTCCAGTATTCAGCATCATTGCATGTGTTTCCTGAGTCTGAAGATGATTTTATAGATTGGAATCAGAGATATGGGCTAATATCGGACTTACGGATTTGATCTGGACTGGGCTGGGATATATTCTCAATATTCAGTTTATCCTGTATATAAAGCTCTTTCTTATACACATATGATGGTCTCTGTATTTGTTTCTCTAGTCTACCCAAACTAACACACCCAATATGAACAAACAACAAATGAAAAAATACAGAAAATATTGAAAACTAGATTAGGCCTAACATGTATCAAAGGGGGGATCAACTGACAAGGTTTCAACCATTAAAATCAGGTTTATTATTTTTGTTTTCAATAGTCATGTCTCCAACGCACTCTATTTTTTTACTTATTTATTTAAATAGTTCAACCATTCAATCATCTGAACAATTAATTGTACAACCATTACCACATCAATTTTAGAACCTCTCCGCCATGGTTAAATCTCCTTTAAAATGAGTTTTGCAATCAAAATCAGTTCTAGTGTTCTCTCCCCCCTCCCACCTTCATTATTTACTCCCCAAATCCCCATTCCCTCCCTATTCCCTACCCCCACTCCTGCATTCCCTATCATCCCTTTATCAGTTATTATCATTATGCATCCTCTCCTCCTGTGCTTCATAGCTGGGAAACTCACAGAAAACAATAAAAAATAAAATTGCCCTAAAGTGGTAAGAATAAAACCACAATAGTATAAAGACAAAAACACCAATAATGCATAAGAAGGAAAAGACGCCCATCAACATTCAAAAAGCCATGGAAGAAATTTCTGTCATGGAACAAGTAAGAGAATTGCACCCAGAACAAATTCAGGTCGTGACTATTGGGGGTAGACTGGCCGAGTATCGCGTTTGATCTAGCAGCATCAAGATTACAGTGGTCTCTGTCTGATAGTAAGGCTGTTTGAGACTCATGTCTATGGCTACAGCAGAACTGCCAGCAGCTCAGTCTGACTAGATACTTGGCAGTTGGGTTTTGGGCTCCCACTGTCTTCCATAGCCTTCCACAAATTGGGTATTCATAATTTTAGCTCTGATACTTTTCACCATATTCCAATTTTGTAATTCTCATCTCTGGATCACACGAGCTGGTGTGCTTTTTCCGTGTGGACTTAGTTGACACCTTGCTTAGGTGGCTGCCTGTTTGAATACAAGTCTTTATGACCCCAGACACTATTCTGATTGACAGCTGGGCACAATCTACTTTCTTCACCACACTTTGCACCCTTTTATTCAGTGATCATTTCATGAAGGTGAGTATGTAGCAGGGCCATGAAGTAAGAACCAACTGTTCTTAAGTTGGAGCTAAGATTTAGTGTGAGCCCAATGGGTTTGTTTTCTTATTCAGTCTGCTACCCTGTGTCTCTTCACTGGAGCATTTTATCCATTAACATTCAGCATCATTATTGTTATGTGTGAGTTTTTTACTGTCATTTTGATGTGTATATTTTGTTGTGTTATTAGCTTCTTTGGTCTTTGTATATTTCTGTGCTGTTTTGAATACTGTTGTAAATATTGATTTCAGGATGGTATTATCTTAAATGTTGATTTTAGATTTGTCTGCTGTTGTTGATTATTTGTCTAGGGCAGGGGTTGATAAAGTTTTGATGTGGAAGAGCCAGTCCTGTCACTCACAACAATTTTAAAATTATTCAAGAGCCACAAATATATTTTTACAAACAAATGAAATCACCATTATTTGAATAATATCCTTTAAATTTTTAAAATTTTACTTCAGAGCTACATGTACATACCGAAATGGCTGCATATGGCTCATGAATCAGTTTGCTGACCTCTGCTCTAGAATACTCACTTTAGTGAGCTTTTTAAAATTTTAATTCTGGACTTGTTTTTACCAATTCCTTTGATTTCCCCTTTTCAAAAAATACCCTTATTCTCTCTTGTATTTAAGTGATAATTTTGCTGGATATAACATTCTTAAACACCAATTTTCCTCTGTTGGCAATTTCCAATGTCATTCCATTGTCTTCCTGTCTGCATGGTTTCTCCTGATAACTTCAAGCTTATTCTTACTAGTTTTCCTATGCAGGTAACTGTTATTTTTTTCCTAGCTGCTCTTAGGATTGTCTCCTTGTGTTTGATATTGGATAGTTTGTCTATGATAAATCATGATGTTGTTCTTTGGGTTCCATTCGGTTTAAATTCTCTCTACTGACCAGATAGTTTTTTCTCCTTTTGTGCTATTAGAAAATATTTCTTACAATATTTCTTGTATTATTGTCTCCTTGGAGCTTTTCTGTTTGTTTGTTTCTTCCTGTTCAGGAATCCGAATGAGACATAAGTTGTTCCTCTTGATAATATCCCACATAATTTTGGGGCTTTCTTCAGAATGCTTTGCTCTTTTTGTTGATTGTTCTTCTTGTATGTTGGAGTTTAGAGATTTGTCTTTAAATTCGCTAATTCAGTTTTCCATTTCTTCAATTCTATTACTCTGGTCTTATTTTTGTCTTATTCTATTATTGACTAACTCTGTTATCTTATTATTCAACTTTTGAAATTCTATTTAATGTAAGGTTTCCAATTTTTCTAACTTTATCATTGTGCTCCCAAACTTTCTGTTGAACGAAACTGAACATTATTCTTCCAGATTTTTTTCTGGTAGATAAAAGGATTTTTCTTCCTCAAAATCCCTTTTGATTTGGTATAATTCTTGTGCTTGTTTTTTCTTTCTTTCTTTCCTTCTTCCTTTCCCCCCACTTTTTCCCCCCATGTGGATCATGATTAACTGCTGTTTCCATACTATCGTTTGCCATTTTCAGGGATTGGAGCAGGGAAGGGGGAGATTATGGGATGTGTTGGTGTAGTTGGCCCTGTCAAGATGTGACATAAAGTTGTAACAGAAACCACATTACAGAATGGGAGAGAAAAGAAAACAAAGAGGAAAGTGGTTAGAGGAAATTGAGAGAAAAAAGTTTGAAAGAAAAAGAAGTTGGGGAATAAAATTGGCAGTTTGGGAATCAAAAACAAAGATGCAATAAAAGTATTTTAGATAGGCTATTGTTTATAAGAAAAATGGAAAGAGAAAATAATGCAATCAGTTAAGGTGAAGAAAGAATGAGAAAATAGAAGGCAAGAGAGAAAAAACATGCCTTTCTTTGGGATTTTCTGCCTTGCAGGCCATCAGGGTGACTAGGACCTGCCTGTCTTGGCAGTACTCTGGGACTCCTGGAACTTCCCTGTTTGGATGCATGTTCTGGGGTACCTAGAGCCTGTTTGCCTTGGCAGTGCACTGGGTCTCCCAGGACCTACCTGCCTTGGAAAGTATGTGAGTCATCTCAAAGCCCTCTTGGTTTGACAGCGTGTGTGTGTGTGTGTGTGGGGAGGGGGGGCTTGATACCTCCCTGCCTAGGCGGTACTTTAGGCCTTCCATGACCTGTCTGCCTTGACAGCACATGCAGCATGTCCAAGGCCCACTTGCTTTGGCTTTATGTCCCCCAGGACTCAACTGTTTTGGTGGTACTCACGGGGTCATCCTAGGTCTTCCTGCCTTGGGGGTGTGCTGGGGGTTTCCAGGTCCTTCCTGTCTTGGCAGTGCTCTGATCGTTTCAGGGCCTGATTACCTTGACTTCATGCTTGGTTCAGTCTGAAGACAGCCAAGACATGCAGCTTGTCTTGGCTGCATGCTGGCTTCCCTAATGTTGCCTGCCTTGGTAACCTGTGTGGAGCTTCTTGATTTCTTTCTTTCTTGGTGGTGCACTGGGTCTTTCAGGGCTGGCCTGCCTTGGTGTCACAGGTGATACTGCCCAATGCCTATCTGTTTTAGCTGTGGGCAGGGCTTGCAGGCTTCACTGAGCCTCTGGGCCTCCCAGGGTCCTTCCTAGGTGAGTAGGGGGTTGAGTTGCTGGAACCTGCCGAGTCCTCAGGTGTGTGGTGAGGTCTGGGTCTTGGGGAAGGGGGTGCTGAATGCTTCAACATTGGGCCAGCTTGTTACAAAGGAGTGGAGTGTGTGCTGGGGGAGGGTCCTTGATATTCTGTAATTGAGTATACTCCCTTTTAATCTTCCTTAGTCTCTGGGATGTGAGGGTTTCAATGTCCTAAGGCTATTCTCTGAACTCACAGGCCACTTGGTCTTTCGATCATGCTGATTTTCAATCCTTTGTTGTAGAGTGACCCAACTGTGTATACCACTGTGGGCCATTTTGCCCCACTTATTGTGGATTCTCCCAGGAGTTTGAGAACTTTATTTAGCTTAAAAGAAAATTTTAAATTATTTTTTAACTTTTTCATTGTGAATTGGGTGACAGTTTATGTTGAAAATTAGTGTTCCATTCAAAAATCTAGACACATTTTTCTTTATAACGTTGATTTTAATACTCATATTGCTACATCAATTATTCCGCTGTCTCCCTGTCTTTCCTGCTCCCACTCCTCCTTCTCTCTTATTCTTTCCTGCCTTGTGAGCTTTGTCCCCGGGCCCCGATGGATGACTTACCGTTGATTATTATAAGGAGTGTGTGGTACATAATCATATATAAGCTTCACTTATTTTATTTCTCTAGAGAATCCTGCCTAAGATGGCTCATTTCGTGCTGGAGAGGGATCACATTTTGTCAAGACTGTGATACACAATAATAGGTATTGGGTGAAAATATAAACTAAAGCACTGGTGAGATTTCTTCAAATAGAACCCCCTAGATATTAATCTGGACATAGCACAGCATAGGTATATCCCAACACAGTGATTGGATAATGCGCTGAAACAGAACAACAATTGTGAAGATGATATAAGACTGCATAGTGTTTCATTCTGTTTTATATAGGGTTGCTATGTTTTGGAACCAATTCTATGGCACCTAACAATAATTTTTTCAGTTTAGATTGGCAAGACAAACAACAATCACAGTTCAATTTGAATCTCATATCAACAGCCAATGACTTCAGTCTAAGAGTTTGCCTTGCTACCTACGGTATTTGCTAAATCTGGCTGCCCTAATCTCAGCTCAACACTCTGCAATCTTCTTTGTTTTTGTTCCTAGTGCTAGACTCACAAGTATTTAGAAAAATGCCAGAGAGCTCCTGGAGATTTTTCACACTTGCATACATAGAGTAAGGTGTTTGGGAATTTGCCTCCTCTCAGTATGTGCTTAGCCACTGACTCACAGATGCTAGGAATGTGCTAGCCTAGCTTTGTTGACTCCAGCTCCCCTCAGGATCATGTCTCATCTGAGGCTTTTCCTGAACTTGCAAACTTACTTAGTCTCTCTCCCTTCCGTGTTCTGCTACCTGCTCTTTCTTTCGGGTTGGTTCTGGAAACACATTTTTAATAATTCATTTGCATAAAATATTCTTACTAGGATCCATTTCTGGGGAAGTCAGACAAAATCCTGAAAGAAAATGTGAGAAAGTATATTTGGCCCTGGAGAACTGGTTCTCATGGTGAGAAATGTTCACCAATAAAACAAACAAGCATTGAAAATTATTTTCTTACATTGTTGTTTGATTTCAGTAGATAAGGCTTAGAGCAAACTCTGAAACACAAAAGATTACTTATAAAAGACAAATATTTTTTTGGTAATCAAAGTGAGTAGTCTGAATTAATATTTGCTATTTTACTTTGGGCTCTAATATCCATTGAGATGGCCATACAGAACTCACAGAATAAAATTCATGATTTAAGAGTTTATTAAAGAAGTTAACAAGCTGTAATGTGTGGCAGTTACATAATCTCCTATCAGCTTGAACAAAGGGATGGAGCTTAGACTGTCAATCAGGTCAGCGTCAATCATGCCTCTGTGTGGGCATGACCTTCTCCTGAGGAGTCTGGAAATTCCCATTTTCCTCACTGGAGGCAGGACATACACTTTCTCTGTGGGAGATGCCTGTTGACAAGGCACATGGAGCTATGCTGATGGAGCCAGAGCCCTGGAGTTGGAGGAGTCACATGGAGACCCACACCAGTGCTGAGATGCTTCCACCGCCACTGGATCCACAAGACTGGCCTGTGATCTTCCTGCACTCAGCATCATTGCATGTGTTGCTTGAGTCTGAAGAAGAAGTTACAGATTGGTATCGGACAAATGGGCTAATATCAGACTTATGGACTTGATCTGGATTGGGCTGGGATGTTCTCTTAGTATAAAATTACTCTTTGATATAAAGCACTTATACACATATGAGTGTCTCTGGATTTGTTTCTCTAGTTAACCCAGGTTAATACATAATGCCAGTGAGAAATGCTCAGGGTAGTTGTTTACCAGGACATGTTACAAAATTTCAGATCTGCTAATAAATGCACAAAGGGACATACTACTTAGCTTTAAGCCTTAACTCAAAAGCACTCAGCTCCACTTCAATGGGTCAGCAAATCCAATTTCCTCAATAAAATACCCAGAGGCACCCCACTCCTCAGGCCAGCTTCCAGCACAAAAGCACACAATATTAATGGATTGGGAAGTCTATCACTTTGTTCTATAGCCTGTCTCCTGTTTCGGCTGCTGCTTCTCTGATAGCTTAGCTGTCCCTGGATCTAAGAGGTACACTGCAAAGGGATCTCAATGCCAAAGGATAAGCTCCACTCCTGGTTCTTTTTGGTAATGGCATCCCACCTCCTGCTTCTCAGGGCACTCATTTTATATACAGCAGGTTGCCACTAAAGGGAATCATGTTTGCAATTACTTACAGGTGAATCCTATTAGTATCTTCTCCCACTTGTTTTTAACCAGACCTACACAGGGAAAGATCATTTGTGGGAGTTGAGACTAACCAGGTGAGCCACATTAAATAAGTCAGTGCCCCTGCATAGAGTAACTTTTATATTCAAGAAAAAAAGCCAAAGACAAGTTTCAATAATGGATCCATTGAGGAATTTAGACTGCTTTTTTACTACCTTCACAGTTCTGCCCAGATAGCCCATCTGCACAAAATTCCTGGATCTGACTTGTATTCAATCAGTTCTTTCTCTCACTGCCTATGAACCTTTCTGACTCATAGTGACCCTATAGGACAGGGTGGAACTGCCCCTTTGGGTGTATGACACTGTAACTCTTTACAGGAGTAGAAAGTCTCTTCCAGGGAGTGGCTGGTGGTTTTGAACTGCTGAACTTTCAGTTAGCAGCCTAACACGTAACCCACTACACCACCAGAGCTCTTGTCTCTTCTTTATTTGCCTCTAAATTTAGTGTGTCCAAAAGCATGAAGCATACAATAAGAACTCCAAGAATGAGGCTTGGTCTAGTACCAAAGACCTGGACTTAGTTATTTTCTTGGTGAAATTATCTCGTTGTGGAGTATTTTTTAATATTAATATTTTAATAATTGGTTATTTTCTAAATTCTGCCTAACTAAATGAGTTCCAGAAAACGTTTGAAAAGTCTTTACCTATCTCATTCCCTCCCCACTGTCAGACAGTTATCAATGAAGAAAAGGTTCCCCTTACCATAAGTAACGTGATGAGATAGCAGATCAAAGCAAATGAAAGTTCACTCTACACTGAAGGAGATGGTATTAGGCATTTTGACACTTACTTTTTTTCCAGGAGGAACTAACTTTGAGGCAAAGCATTTTTGCCAAACTAGAAGGTTAGTAATGACTGACAATTTAACATGGGCTAGTGTCTGTGGTTCTGGGCATACCTGGGTATATTTGAGGAACTGATGCATTAGCTGTTCTCAGGCAACAACTTGGCTCTGGCCTTTTTTCACGAGTAGATTGTGGCAGTGGTCCAGAAGAATGATACATGAAGAAGGAGGATGGTAAGTGAAGAAACTGTGTTTCCTAATTTCTATCAGAGTGAACTTTCTTGCTTCTAAAACATGCTCAGCTGGGTTTGAGCTAAGTAGAACCAAAAGTCAAACTCACTGCCATTGAGCCAATGCCAACTTATTGCAACCGTACAGGGAAGGCTAGAACTGCTCCCGTGAGGGTCTGAGATCATAACTGCTTATGGGAGTAGAGAGCCTCATCTTTCTCTTTCTTGAGCATCTGGTGTTTTCGAACTGCGGACCTTGTGGATCGCAGGCCAATGTGTAACTACTACAACACCAGGGCTCCAGAAGCATGAGAAAGCTACCCAAATCCTTTCCATTTATTAGATGAAGAGTGGAGCAGGGATCCCAATTCCACCTGTTTGCAAAGTCCTTTAGCTAATTATTGTCCCAAACTGCCCAGCTGATAAAGGAGTCACTGAGGGGACTTAAAAATGTTAGACTGCTCTCCAGTCCCACAGGGGCTTAGTCTCTCTACAGCTTTGTTGTAAATAAAGACTTTATGTGCAGTCAGGATTTCACTGAACTCCGGTCACATCACGCTAGTGCACAAGGAATGAGGCACTGGAGATACAAAACTTCTGCAGATTAAACAGTTAGAGAAAAAGACTACCCATTTTCACTGCTTTTAACTTTAAAGGCTACATCAGCACACATAGAGAATGGTGAGTTTGGGGCAATGTGTTTGTTACTTAAGCAGACAGTACCCAGTATGAATTGGAAAGAAATGCCCCTACACTCTCATATTTCACATGGAGAAAAATTGCCTAAGCCGCCGCAACATCAATGAAGCTACTGCCTAACATCGAGCAGTGTACTGAGACATATCCCTGTACATTTCAAGTCAGTTTTACTCACGTGCACAATTTTCTGTTTCATTTTAGATGTTTTTCTTTTTTTCTTTCTTTTGATTCTTAACAAGGCTGCACTGAACCAATAATTGGCCTGCTTGATTTGTTTTAATTAAAGCAACTACAGTGTGCTGATGATTACAGGCACGGGACCTAGGATATTTACATTTCTTGGTGTTAATATTGTCCTGTTGAGGATGCAAAAGAGGGGAATATGTAATAGA
Source organism: Echinops telfairi (assembly GCF_000313985.2). Classification (NCBI taxonomy): domain Eukaryota; kingdom Metazoa; phylum Chordata; class Mammalia; order Afrosoricida; family Tenrecidae; genus Echinops; species Echinops telfairi. The sequence continues at coordinate 27,806,611 of NW_022111379.1, forward strand.
GACATGTCCTGTACTAATATGGTAGATGTGGTTCTGTAGTTATCAATGAACATGATTGAAAGTTTTGCCCTACTACCAACTTGCCTTGTTTGTGTAAATAGTGTCCAGTCACTGATGAGTTTAATCAGTACAAGTCAGCAATTCATATATTGCGGTACTTAGCTTACATTTGTATAAATTTCTTTTCTCAACAGTCCTTTAAATTCTATACCACTAGTACATTAATTATACTATCATTAGAATAATTTTATGCCTTGTATTCAAACAAGCAGTCATATGAGTGAGGCATCAACTAAGACCACACGGAAGAAACACACCAGCCTGTGTGATCTAAGGATGACAATAATAAAGTCTAGATATGTTGAAAGTAAAAGTATCAAAGCTTAAATTGTGAACACCTAATTTGTATATGGTTATGGAGGGCAGTGGGAGCCCCAAAGCCATCTGCCGGCTCTCCGGTCAGACTAAAGCCTCCGAGCGTCTCTAGCCACAGGGAAGGGACTCAAACAGCTTTCAGCTTTGCTATCACACAGAGATTATTGTAAAGTCGATTGTGATGTGTAGAACCATGGTGTCGTAGAGGCAAGTATTTCTCACTTGTCCCACAACCGTAATTTCTTCTCTGGTTTTTAAAGTATGGCTGGGGATCTTTTCTTTCTTACTCTTCATTTATATTTTTATCTTTATATTAGTATTATTTTCTTCTTGCCATTTTGTTTTTTATATTTTTCCGTTGGGTTTCCCAGTTTGTGAAGCACAGGAGGGGTGGAAACAGAGACAAGACCTGATGCATTAGTTTCTCTGGGATGTCAAATGTGGGTAGGAGGTGGGGAGGGTGGGGGGATTTGGGGAGCAAACAATGAATGTGGAAGAGGGGAGAGAGCACTAGAACTGATTTTTATGATGTATGTGTATAGAACTCATTTTAACACAGCAATTTAACCAGAGAAGTGTATGATATGTGAACACTATATCAAGAAAACTACAAAAAAAGAAAGAAAAGAAACCAGACTTGACCAATGGTTCCCATGGGTGAAGGAGAACGATGTGTTGCTTAGGGGGCATTGAGTTTATGGTAATGGTGGGGGAACAATTTGAAAAAGGTTATAAATAATGGTTGTACAGCATGAAGAGTAAAATCAATAGCACTGAATTATACATAGTAGAAGCTGTGCAATTGGGGGAGGGGGGGAGAAAGCATAACCTTATGCCCCAGGGAGATGATTGTATAATGTTCACTAACATAAAATGACAATATCTCTAAGATGAATGAGAGACATATATAAACCATAGATATAGAAACAAATTTGGAGTTTTCAATGAATTCTAACCCCAATCTACTAAGTTACTTCTTATGACATGACCCTATTTGGCGCTTGCCCTCATGAAGAGATCATTGAAAGTGTGCAAAGTGTGGCAAAGAAACTAGATGATGCCTAGAAGTCAGAATGCTTCTCTAAATGCTTGACTTCAAACAAGTAACCATCTAAGTGAGATGTCAACTAAGTCCACGTGGAAAAGTATTGTAATAACATAATCCGAATCTGAAGGAGGAATGGTCTCAGAGTTTAAATTGTGAACCCCTAGTATGCAGAAGACTATGCACAACAGTGGAAGCCCCAAAGCCATTTACAGGTCTCACATGTAGGTGAAGCCTCTGGTGAATTCCTGCTGACCACAGTCAGGGGATGTGAATAGCCCTGTTTTTAGACAGAGAGCATTGTAAAGCAGTTTATGGAAAATATAGTTAGGTTAAAATGTAACATCTTATAATTTGATCTCTCTTTTGACCCATTAAAATAAAAAAAATAAAAAAAACAGAAGCGAAAGGGAACTTCACATGGATTAAGCCTGCAGTGAATCTTTTCTGACCATAGACCAGGAATATGATTAGCCTTGCTATCATGCAAAGTGCAATGGGAAGTGGATTGTTGCAGATGCAAACAGGCTAAAATTGAACACCATATCATTTGATCTCCCCTTTGACCAATTTTAAAGGTTTTCTAGTTTTTAATATTTTCTATTTTCTTTTCAACTGGAGGTTTTCTCTGTTCTGTTTTGCTAGTTAGCTTTTTTGAGTTTTTCATTGTTTGCTTCTGTATGGTTTTCAGTATTATGAATAGCCTTGCTGTCATGCAGAGGGCAATGGGAAGTGGATTATTGCAGATGTAGTTAGGGTAAAATTTAACACCTTATTTGATCTGCCTTTTGACTCATTTTAAATGTGTTCTTTTTAAAATATTTTCTGCTTCATTTCTATTGAGATTTTTCCTCTTTTCTGTGTTTTTTTAGTAAGTCTTTTTTTTAGTATGCTTTTCTGTATATAAAATCTAGAATAGCTAAGTATATATAGTTAGCAACTGGATTAATGATTTCTTGATGTATGGCAGGGTAGGTTGGGGGGGAAATGGGAGCTGAAACAATAAGCATAAGAAAGAAGAAAATGTTCTAAAATTTACTATGGTAATGATTGTGCAACTCTTCTTGATATAATTGAACTATTGAATTGTATGATATCTGGATTCAAAAAAGAAAGTTTACTTCAGAAAATGAATTATAGTCATTGAAACAGAATTTTAAAGAGCTTTTTAAAAGCTTTTAATGGCTTAGAAAATATCTATATTTTATATTAGAAATGTTGTGTTCTTCTTACTTACATATTATAAAGAGCAAGCATAATATACAGAAAACTCAAGAAGGTACATTGAGCCCATCTGTTCATTATTAGAAGGTGGGCTTTCTTATGCTTTCAGGAACAAATAGTAGAAGTGAAAATACGAATTACATTTTGGGATTGCTTATAGCCTGAGAAGTTGCCAAGATATATGAGAAGCAGCAAAATTTGTATCAACCCACAATAAACTATTTCAAGCTGACCAGGGCAGGCTAAATTCTCTTACATATGAGAGTGAGGTATAATGTTGTCTCAGTAGTACCAAGGCTTTGCTGCATGAGCCTTCTCCATACAATAGAATTCATTTAAACACAATTCCTTGCTTTATATGCTGTTTTGTTTTCAGCCATTAAATATGACATGAAGCCTTAAATTAAAAATATTCATAATGGACAGTATATTATGATACATTTATCTGCTGTTTGTATGCTTGGCTAATGTCTGTAGTGATCTGGCTAGCAGGTAAACACAAATCTTCTGTATCATCTCCAGAAGTGCTGTAAGCATCAACTTTAAAAAAATCGTAAATCATAGTATTTTGCTGCACATAAAATCAATCAATCACTGTAATTTAATATTTTAGAATAGGAGTACTATGGAAGGCATTGCGGTACAGACATAAGGAGTACTATGTTAGAGATTTATTTTGTATTTAACTCCCCATGGAGAAAAGCACTGTCAGACCTAATTATTTTTTTAAAGGAACTTTATCCTTACAATCCTGTATCACACATACTATGAATTTAAAAAACCATATAAATAAAGCATTTTGTTTTGAAGAAAAAGGAAAAAAATAGACACATCAGAGGGCAGTTAGAGCCATTTGCAAGTTTTCCCCCCAGGCCTCTGGGCAGACCACTTTGTAGCGTGATATCTCCCCATTCATGCCCAGGGAACCAGCTGCCCCTCATTTCCTGAGCATGGTGTTCTTTTTCAGATGGAACGCTCTGCATGACGTGCCCAAGTATGTGAGACAACGTCTTGCCACCCTTGCTTCTAAAGAGCATTCTCTATTCCATGAAAGATTTGTTTGTTCTGTGGGCAGTTCATGGTACGTTCAGTATTCTTCAGGAGCACCATGATTCAAATGCATTGCTTTTTCTTTGTCTTCCTTATTAAATATCCAACTTTCACATGCATGTTAAGATATTGAAGAAAGCATGACTTGGGTCAGGCACCCCTTAGTCCTTAAAGTAACCTCTTGCTTTTCGACACATTAAAGAAGCTTTGTACAGCTGGTTTACCTAATGCCATGCATTGTTTGATCTCTTGGCTGCTTCTTCCATGAGCATTGATTGTGGATCCAAGTAAGAGGAACTCCTTGGCAACTTCAGTATTTTCTCAGTTTGTCATGATGTCACCTATTGGTTTCGTTGTGACGACTTGGTTTTTCTTCACATTGAGTTGCAAGCCAGATTGCAACTGACCTTGACCTTCAAGTCCTCCTCACTTTCAGCAGGCAAGATTGCTGCATCTGTGTCTCACAGCTTGAGTAAACCTTCCTTAAATCGTTTCTTCTTCCTCTAGTCCAGCTTTGTAAATTATTTGCTCAGCATACAGACTAAGTGTGATAATAGTACTCACTCTGACACTCACCCTTCCTGATTTTGAACCACGCAGTAACCCCTTGTTCTGTTCCCGTATTGCCTCCTGATCCATGTTCAAGTTCTGCCTAGGCACAATGAAGTGTTTTGTCATTGCCATTCTTCGTCAGGCTCTTGATGGTTTGTTTAGATCCATGCAGTCAAATTCCTTCCTTGGCATAGTCAATGAAACATAAGAAAACATCTTTCTGGTGTCCTCCGCTTTCAGCCAGGATCCATCTGACATTAGCAATGACTTCAATATACCCTGTCAATGTATTGCTATAAACATTGTTGGATGATAGTCAGCAAAATTTACTTGCATAACATCAATGGCATTGCTCCATAAGTAGAGCAATAGTGGGTCCCCTTTCTTTGGGATGGGTACAAATATGTATTGCTTCCAGTGCCAGTGGCCAAGTAGCTGTCTTCCAAATTTCCTGGCACAAACTAGTAAATCCTTCCAGCGCTTCATCAGCTGTTGAAACATTTCAATTGATAGTCCATCAATTCCTGGAGCCTTTTTTTTAAACCCATTCAGTGAACCTTAAACTTCCTTTAGTATCATTGGTACTTACTCATGTGCTACCTCTGGAAATGTTTGAATGTCAACTAGTTCTTTTTGGTACACTCTGTGCATTTTCTCCAACTTCTTCGTATACTTCCTATATCATTCAATATTTTGCCCACAGCATTTTTCAATATTGAAACTCAAGGTTTGAATTTTTTCTAGAGTTCATTTGGTTTAAGATCTTCTGAGCATGTTCATCTCTTTGGTTTTCTAACTCTAGGTCTTTGCATATTTCATTATAATATTTTACTTTGTTCTCTCAAGCTGCTCATTAACATTTTCTGGTCAGCTCTTTAGCTTCATTGTTTCTTCCCTTGCCTTAACTACTGTATGATTCAGAACAAGTTTCGGAGTCTCTTCTGAAACTCATTTCGATCTTTTCTTTCTTTCCCTTCATTTGTCTTGTATGATGTTGATGTTCTTGATATCATCCTAGAGCTCATCAGGTCTCTCATCAATGTTCAGTGGGCCAAATCTGTTCTTGAGATGTTCTCTTAATTCAGATGGGATAACTCAAGGTCACATATTGGCTTTTGTGGACTTGTTTTATTTTTCTTTATCTTCAAACTGAATTTATGTATGAGCTGCTGCTTATCTGTTCCATAGTCTGCCCCTGGCTGAGTTTTAGCTGCTGAGAGTGAGCTTCTCCACCATCTCTTCCACAGATATAGAATTTGATATCTGTGTATTTTATCTGAAGAAGTCCATGTGTATATTTGCCTTTTGTACCATTCTTCTTGAATCCCTCAGTCCTGACATAGAAAACCACAAGGTTTTTTGATACAAAATGGTCAGTAGCAGTCCATTTCAGTTCACTAATACCAAGAAAATTCTGATAATACTCTGGAATTGGGAAATTAGTACAACATGGGTTCTGGGACTGTGATAGGTAGGTTTATTGTGTCAACCTGGACAATGAACATATGTGGGATTGATTGAAGGGCAGTTTAATTGAAGGGCGGAGAGATAAATGGCTTGGCTATCCTCGCCTTTCTTGCCTGTTGCTCTTTGATGATTGGACCAGTGTGAGGCTGCCATAGTTGCTTCTCTGCCTCAACTTGCAAGTTACACTACCTGTGGGACACCCAACCCGTGGACTCTGTCCCTACAGTTTAAGGTTTCTTCAAGACCTGCTTCACTGGTGTATACATCACTTGAGCTGGGCACTATCAAACCCTGTCACCTGGCTTACTATTGGTGACCTGCCCTGCTGTTTGCTGCCTGTTGCCAGGTTGCCTGTATTGCTCTACAGAAGACTCAGCTATCTGCTTCCTTGACTTGTACCCACCAACTCTTGTGCATTGAAGGAGTGCCAGTGTATTAACTGTCTCACAGAAGTGAGTTGCACTGAGCCATTTGTACTGCTCTATAGACTAATTAGCTGTTTATTTCTTATGTTCTATCTATCTATCTGACTATCTATCTATATATAAAATCCTAAGTGTCCTGGTTTTGTTTCTCTTGAGAACACTGTCTAACACAGGGACCCACTGGACCTACGGTGAGATGGATCTGAGCCCAGCATTCTTTAATGACATGACTTTTATACACTCCCACTTTGACTGGTGGGCCTTCAAAATATTTGGGACTCTTCAGATTAATGTCAATTCAGAGCCAGTGTCCAATAATCCCTCCAATGTCTGATTATTTTGTTTTCCTCAATGAACAGTCATTCTTGTGAGAGGCCTAGATCCCTCTTGGGAACATTAGGAGGAAGAATAATAGTATAAGCCATTGGTAGTGCACCTAGCCCTTCCTCAAAGGGACCTAGCCTCTCCTTCATTCAAGGCTTTGTAGGTCTGTAAACTGGCTCAAGTCTGGGAATTGATTGAGGGGCTATAATTCTATTCTTGTGATTCTAATTAGACTGTCATTCCTCTTATCTAGAGTTTTCCTGCTTGTATAGGTCAAGTAAATATTTAATAGACTAGTGTGTTAGGCCAGGTTGATTAGAGAAATAAATCCAGGGATATTCATATATGTGTAAGTGAGAGTTATGTATCAAAGAGTAATTGTATATTAAGAAAAAATCCCAGCCCAATCCAGATCAAGTTCATAAGTCTGATATTAGTCCATAAGTCTGATACTAGTCCATAAATCCTCTTCAGATTCACACAACACATGCAATGATTCAGAAAACAGGAAGATCACAGGTCAGTGGGTACAAAGTTTTGTGAATCCAGTGGTGGTGGAAGCATCTCCAGGGATCTTGCAGGTCTACATTGGCCTCCACATGGCTTGCCAACAGGAAGGTGAAAGCAGAAGAGGGGCTCCTCACAGGTCTCAGCAAGTCTCTGAGTGGCTTGTCAACAGGTAGATGAAGGCATACAGTGAGAGAGGAAATCCTCAGAATCCTCATGAGAATGCCACACCCACAAAGAGAAATCATCAGGCTCTGATCTGATTGATAGGCCAGACTCCACCCTTCACTCTAATAGTCTCAAGTAGACACAAGGTTATGTAGTTACCACAACTACCCACCTATTTCACTCCTATGGACATTCTGCTTAAGTAGCCAATGCCTGGGGTCCACAAAAGCCATGCTAAGATTACTACTTTGACTCTGCTACCTGTATGCTAACCATGTCTCTTTTGTCTTTGTCAATTGGGTATTGCAACTTGACTCCATGTGACCCTTTAAATGCCTTCTATGATATATCAGTATAGCTCTGGTCCTGCAACTTGACTCAGTGTAGGCCATCCCAGAACCCATGGTTCAGCAAACCAACCCAGTAAACTACCAAAATAACCAAGAACTTCTCCTAACCTCTCTAGATGAAACATTAAATGAAGAATCTGTACTAAATGGGCCCATATCGATAAACTTAAACTGATCCAAGCTTATGTTTCTTGCAACTTTATTCCACACCCTTAAAAACCACTCCCACACACATTCTCCAGGTTTCTGTCTGTAAATATTAGAAAACTATTATTATTGTTAGGGCAGTTCTATTCTGACCTACAGGATGGTTAATGAATTGGCATTGAATCCACAGCATATAATAATAACAATTGTTATGATGTTTATTTATCAGGGATTAGAAGTTACACACAAATATAGAATTAATTTGATTATCTATAAATGAAAGCTGCAGGTATTAGATGAAGGCATGCTTTGAAATATGAAGGTCAGACCAAGGTAGTTTCAGGAATAAGTGAATAATTGGACAGAGTTTGGGGTATAAGATCTAGATGAGAGACAGTGTTATTCAAAATCAAGTGATAAA
>NW_022111379.1:27819742-27820843 GCF_000313985.2 Echinops telfairi
GAGGACCTCCTTTGGGACCCTCACTTGGAAAGCCGGCCCTCCCTAGTTGTAACAGATAACCCAGGATATGTGGGCTGGGTCAAACCATCACACTGTAGAGACTGGAAGCTCACATTGGTGGCAATAGGAACTCCAATCATTTAAAATTTTTGTTGTTCTTTCTTTTCCTTGTCTAAGTCCTGGTTGGTGTACACTAAAGTTGCTGCAATTTGGGTTACCTCGGGGTCCCATCGATTTATACGGGAGTTTCCTTTGGTGTCTAAAGTAGACTGAAAAGTAAACTGGGTATTTAAGACAACTTTGCCTTCTGGTGGTTCTGGATCTAAATTGGTGAATTTCTGCATTGCTTCTACTAGGCAGTCTCTGAAAACTGCGGGCCACTCCTCTTTGCCCTGTACTACTTTAGCTAATTTTGAATAATTTACAGGTTTACATTCATACTTTCTATGAGGTAAGTTTGCGTATAATTTTGAGTTTCCCTCCCTTAGCTGGAATTTCACTTTTTATTTTATTTTCCTGCCAAACAGACAGCACCCAAAAAGAGGAGGAGTGGAGTCTCTGCCACTTGCTGCACCAGGGCTGTCCCATGGATGCTGCTTAGAAAGAGCCTGGTTGATAAGGTGTGCTTGGTTGTCAGCTCTAGCACTACGCCTCCAAGGGGAGGGATAGGGGAGAGATTGGGAGACTATGTTCCTCAGGGGATTTGACTGTTAGGGAACTGTTCAAGTTTTCCCTATGCTTTCTATGGAGTAAGAAGGCTTGCACAAAAGGCACCTCATTCTATTTGCCCTCTTTTGGACAAAAAAACAAAAATTTAATGGAAGGATGGTATTATAGCTCAGAGATCCATTGGTTGGCCAGGCCTCAAAATCTTTGAGTGGATATAAGGTCCAGGTAGTGTTTCAAAAGAAAATCATTTTCTTCTGCTTCCGGCTATCCAAAGGTAATTTCGAGTTTTTCCGTGTTTCAGTAGGTATCGCAAAGAGCTGTGGGTAGGCACTGATCTGTCCTGTCCCATTTCTGTTAAATATGACAAGAGAAAAAAAGTATCAGTGAGACTCTGGCTCCAGTGTCCTGGAGATGAGACTCTTCTACAACTAC
>NW_022111379.1:27822645-27824127 GCF_000313985.2 Echinops telfairi
TGAGAAGGGATGTTGTCTAGTTTTTTAAAGGATTCTTTCAAAGGGAAGTGGATTGGAGCTCTGCAGATGGTCAAGCAACTTTCTGCTTAGTTCCCTCGTCCACCCTTGGGTCTCGTGCATAGTTTCTTTCCATTTTATCTCGGCTCTGCTCCAAGTCAGCATGTTTCCAGATTTATCTCCAGCTCCAATCCCGTGTCAGAATGTTCACCAGAGTCTGGCTTCAAGTTGAAGATGATTACCAAGCCTGTTCTCACAGGGTTCTTGCCTCATTCCCTTAACAACCCGGGCAGAAGCCTCTGCTTGGTCCCCGTCAGACCCAAGGGTGTATAATCAACAATATTTGAATGGGTGAATGAATGACAGGAGTCCCGAAGTATTACAACACACCTTTCCCTCAACTAGCTACCACTTCAGTTATGAAAACAGTCGCTTGCGCAATGACCTCTAGAGAAATCAGACTAGGGCAAAGAAAAGCGGCAGTCACCTAATACCACAAAGATGCGTACAGAGGGGTGGTGGTGGCCCATGTCTGTCTGGAGAGTGTCACAGAAAAGGATCTGACACCTGAGGTCTTGAAGTGCATCTCATTACACATCTCAAAACCCAAACCAAACTTCCTGCCACAGAGGCGATGCTGACTCAGCGAGTTTATTGGACCATAGAGAACTCCCCCTGTTCGTTTCTGAGAGTATAGCTGTTTATGGGAGTAGAAAGCCCTGTCTTTCTTTCTCAGAGTGGCTGGTGGTTTTGAACTTCGGACCTGGCAGATCACAGCCCAACTCATGACCACTATGTCACCAGGGCTCCTCTACACATCTGAAAATAGAAGAAATGCAAGGTTCTTTAATAAAAACATGATTAAAAGCACAACTTTTAAAAATTACTATCACAAGCCTTCAAATCTTCATGAATGAAAGCAAGCCCTCAGGACACCGACTCCATGGGAATATGTATAAGTGCAACCATCCCAGACATAATGGGTATTTATAGATTCCTGCCGGTCACAGGAGCCCCGGTGGCAGAGCAGGTTATGTGTTGGGCTGCTAACTGTAAGATTAGCAGTGCAAACTGCCAGCTGCTCTGTGGGAGAAAGATGAGGTTTTCTATTCCTCTAAAGTTTAGAGACTTAGGAACCTACATGGGGCAGTTCCACATGGTCCTATAGGGTTATTTTGAGTCAGAATCACTCAATGGTAAATTTAAGTTTTTGGCCTTGCTGGTCCCTGATAAATCAACACTCTGACATTAATCTTTGTGTCATTTCTTCCCCTTACTTTTCTTCTTCCAGCCTTTACTGCCCCAGAGTGGATCACTTGTCAACATCACCATCAAGCCTCTCTCTTCTCGCTGGAAGACTACACTGAGCTGCTTTCTCACAGTCTCCTCATCCCCTTCCTTGAGCCAGGTGCACTGCAAACCCTGGGCAGCACTGAGATAAAAGCAACTGTCCAGGGCAAGAGTGGAGTGAGACCTCATTCACCA
>NW_022111379.1:27825147-27830366 GCF_000313985.2 Echinops telfairi
CCCCCTGTCAAAAGTAACAAGCCCTCTGGAATAGAAAGTGCTCTAGGAAGTCCTTCAAGATGTTTAGTCAAAGAACTCTGGGTTTAGGTTCAAAATCTCACCAACTGTTTTTCCAAAGAAAGAAGGTCTAAGGTAGAAGACACGATAACTCACTGCACCACAAACCACCCTTTGTGTGTGCTTTTTCAATTTTACACTCGGAGAGTGTCTTAGTTATTTAGTGCAGGTATTTAATCTTTAACAAACAGAAATTTGTTCCCTCAACATTAAGAAGAAACCTGAATATAGGGAAGATGCTTCTGTTGCTTTCTTGTCTCTTTTCCAACATCTGTGGGCCTGGCATTCCTTGCAAAGCATCGCGTGTCTTGATATTAATCTTTCACTGGCTCTTCTTTCTTGGTCAGTACTCACCTTTTCTGATTTCTTCTTTAAAAAAAAAAAATCTTTTATGAGATTAAAGGCGACATACCAGAGAAACTCCCTTACATCAGATCCGGGCCTGACCTGATTAAGGTTGTCTGCATCCCCCCCAAATGTCCTTTCATCAGATTGGCTGCCAGCATCAGATAACATCATGAGGATGATTACTGTGAAGTTCTGGTTCGTAGAGAGGTGCCAGGTCCGGCTGCCTGCTGTTGGGGTTTTGTCTTCAGTGATACTAGCAAGTCTCTTGGAGGACTGTAAGATGCCAGAGATAAGCCACACTCACATACGCACCACAGCAAATAGTAAAGCAAGGATTTTATTTAACCATACAATGGACACACTTCAGAAAGGAATGAAGTAGTTCCTCTGCAGGTGAGAAAGGAAGAAGTCTAGGGCAATGTTTCTTATTTTTAAGGGTACAGTAAGGGGGTGAAGTTCTACAGACATTCTAATTAGTTTGTTCAGTCCATCCTTGGGGCTCCTGCATATTTTGTTTCAGTTTTATTTCAGTTCTGTGTCAGATGTTTAACATTTATCTTAGGCTTCAGTTCTGTTTTATGATGCTCACCCAGTATTCAGCATGGTCTGGCCTCAAGGTCAAGATATTTACCAGGCTTGTTTTCTCAGGCCCATTATTCATTCCCTTAGCAGGCAGAAGTCCCTATTCAGTCCTGTCAATTACTTTACAAACTGCCAAATTACACCATTACATAACTGCCATACCACTGAGCGTCATGACCTAACTGGGTTGACACATGTTTGGAGGGGGACAGAATTCAATCCATGAATAGGGTTATATCTCATCACTTGCACAATTTTACCAGTCCAAATTGGTCATTAATGATTAGTTCACTGACAAGGGAAAAAAACCACTCTCGTTGTAAAGTTACTCAGGTACTAGTAATGCAGGTCTATGCAGGTCTATTACAGGCATCCATCTGATTTGGTAAAGCCTTCCAGACAGGTGGCCTCTCAGCTTCACTTCTTTCAGCAACGACTTGCAATTATTGGGCTAAGAAATGACTTCTTTTTCTCTGAACCTCTTCTGAGATATCTGAATATCAAAACTCGAAGCACACTTTAGGTATAGTTATAATTAGTCTAATCTAGCATGTACCTCTCCCCCTGATTCTACCCTTTTAGAGTAAACGTTTCTACAATTGTACTTAACAAAGTTATGATTGATCTGTTTGGCAATAATTATTCATAGCTGAATCATATAGTTGTATTAGCATCTTTTTCCATGCTTCCTCCCCATATAAAACAGGAAAAGAGGAATGTGCACCATGAAAATCCTACCAGGTTGCCCTTGCTTCAACTATAAACACAATCATGAACGTATAAAAGCCAGTTACTTCGTGTCTTTATCTTTTCCTTTTGTTTTTTTTTTGTTAACTAGTCCTGTCTTCTTAGCTTTAGGGGGTTGGGGGTTAGGGGGTAGCGATAGGGGTGGTCAAATGCTTCCCTTTTGGTCAATACGGCTGGTTGAATTAAGGGCTGCTTTCTTCCCTGCTGTTAGTTTTACTTTATCGGTCTATTGTTGGCTGAAAGTTAACCTCTAGGGATAAGTTCATTTCCAGGCTTGAACTGTGTCTCAGAGGTTCTACCAGTCTCAATCCGACCAAGACTTCTGGTCTTGGGCTACAGTTTAAATCCTTTTTCTATGTTCCCATCTTCTCTCTGTCCAGAACTCCATGTTTGCATGGGTCAGGAGCTGTTTCAATGAAGTTTATGGCTTACATCAATTCCAATGCAGTGTAAGAAAGGATCTAAATTTATAAGCAAAAGGAATCATGGTGTTTTAGGGTACAAAGGAGACCCTGGGAAGTTCAGTCCTGGGCTATCATCCATGGGGGTTCTACCAAGCTCCAAACTCCTGTGCTTTGTTAGGGTCCAGAGTTAAAGCCACGCTCTCACACACATACACGCACATCAACAAAGAGTTAAGCCACACGTTTATTAATGCATAGATTAACTTCAAATGAAATGAAGTGGGTCCTCCTCATGAGGAGAGATGAGGGGCACCTTAAGCATAGTTGAGATATGCTTTGCTCTGAAAGTGAAGCAGTTTCCCCCCTCCCGAGGTGAGAGGAGGACGTCATCTGGGGAAATACTTCTACTTTTTATTTGGCACTTTCCAAGGGGAGGGTTGCCACTCTGCAGGTGTCAATCCACTTTGTAATGAGCTCTTCAGTTCATCCTTGGGTCTTATAATCATTTCTTTCAGTTTTATTTGGGCTGCCACTTTGGGTCAGCATATCTTGGAATTATCTTCAAGTACAGTCCTGTGCCAGAATTTTACTTGAGTCTGGTTCAAGGTTAAGGTGTTTACCAAACCAATTCACACAGAGTCCTTTGTTCATCACTTGTTTCACAGAGCCCTCTGTTCATCCCCTCGGCAGACAGGGAATGAACTGTCCTGCTCTGTCAGACCCCATCTCAAATATAATTTAAAGGGAACATTTATGAAATCTTAAAAGAGACAGAGACAACACAAAGACACAGACACATTATCTGAGTGAGGAAGTCCACCAACATAAAATTAAAATGCCTTCCAAGGATTCACAATTGGGAAGCTCGATCATTAAGATATGGGGAGTGGGGGTTGGAAGGGAAGTGTCATAAAAGCATGGTTGGTAGCAAATCATTACATCACAGTGACTAGTGGAACTATAAAAGTAGGAAATGGACCATGATAGGGGCACATACTTGGTTAGAAAGAAAAGCTTACAAGATTAGTCTTTGGGCCTTCTGACTCATGGTTATTCGACCCCTGTGCCATCCCCAGTACGGCAATTTCTATTAAGGACACACCTAGGCAATCCCTTAAGAGAGAGGCTGCTCTTCCCTGGCTGGCTGGAGAGGGGTGGAGGCAATCCACTCTCTAAGGTATTCTACCTGAGGCCAAGATGATCTATGGTCTTGGTTAATATTCAGAAAGCATTCTGTGGGGGGTTAATCTTTGTGGGGACTCTGCAAATGGATTTTTGCTGTCACTGTCATCCATAGACTTTTGTAAACCAAGGTGCTTAGAATTTAAGCTCGAATACAACGGTTAGGACAAAACTGAGTCCTATAAGGCCCAGGGTATCTCACTTTCCATTGCTCCATAGTTTTGAACCCCAGCTGTCCCTCCGTGACTCTCTCTCCCTTTCTTCATGGTTGCAGCGATGTGGGTTTGTTAGGGAAGTGATAAGCCACAAATTGGGATCAGAATCAACTTGGCAGTAACTGGGACAACCTGGCATCAGTGTCTGGAAGCGCGCAGGTCTCTAATGATCAGCAGGCTAAACCTCATTGCTGGGCTGATGCTCATTGGGTTCCTTCCTTTGTCACCAGCTGCCCTAGCTCACAGCCGCTGTGGATCTTAGAAACACTACATTCCACCTGGTTCTAGTTGTCGGCCAATTAATGGCCTAGCCACAACTCTCTCTCTTCTGGGATGCCTCTGAAAATGTTCTGCATTTCAGCCATTTGTACAATCAATGTCCCAATCCTGTCAGTTACAAGGAGCGGCCGCCCTCACCAAACCAGAGTTGGCGCAATTCTCCATTACCCATGCCACATCAGTCACCGCAGGTTCTTCTCCATATCGGGCAAACCTGTCAAACGCTCACGTTGTTTCCAGCTTGTCTAGACAATGGTAACCAAGCAAGAAAGTCCTCGGGAAAACTAACAAACCCCCTGGGCTAGAAACCAGCCATGGAAAATCCCCCCTCCCTCCCTCCCACCAAGTTTCTTGTCCAAAGAGCTGGGGCTGAGGGCGGGAAAAGCGATCTTTCCAAAGCATCAAGGCAATCGTTCGATAAAAGGATTTATTGAATAACACTTCTATATTTTTACCATCTTTTGATAGCATTTCACAAGGGATATGGGTCAGGTAGGTAAAGGAACGGCTGCTTTTTGCTTTTTAACCGCTGTTTTCTGGACATGCGTCTTCTCCCAGGGTGAACGGTTACCTGATTTCTTCACAGGAAGTGGTGCGTTTGTCCGGAAGGCGTCACCTTTCTAGGCACAGTCCATGAGATGCCAGAGTGTGACTTCCAGGAACCCACCCTTGACTTCAGTCATTGTCAATAAGTCTAGGCCTATGTGTTTAACATGATTTCTTCCCAGAGACAAGCTTCAGCTGATTTATGCACGCAATTGGAGTCAAGCAGAAAAGGTGATGCTGTCTCTATGGTGATGCTTGACTTTGGGGTCTCCTTGGAGACAGTGACACGTGACAGATTTATTTCACTGCTGAAAATTTTAGGCTTGAAGTTTTATTTTCACTCTGAGTCATACCCAGAATTCGTAAGTTAATATTGAATTATTTCTAGCCATTTTTCCCATGGTATGAAAGATGAGATTTTTCATAGGGGACTGACAAGCCTAAATGTTAAGAAAAGCAGACTAATTCTTGAATTATACTATAAATGGCATGGAAGGGAGTGGAATGGAGGTCAGCACTGGGACCTCAGTTAATTAACTTAACAATGAATTTAATTACATAATACTTAATATATATGTACCTATACTTACAGAGCCCTGGTGGCTTAGTTGGCTATGCATTAGACCGCTAACCATAAGGGAGAAAGGAGAGGTTTTCTGCTGTAGGGATGATTTACAGCCTTGGAAACCCACAAGGGCAGATCTATTCTGTTTTACAAGGTCGCTATGAGTGTGAATTGACCAGATGGCCGTCAGGGGGAAGTATGTGCATTTGAGTGCATAAGTAACTTCATGTGTTGCACCCTTGAAAAAAATGGCATACCACCAAAACAACTGATTTTAGAAGCATCACAAACAGA
>NW_022111379.1:27831696-27865887 GCF_000313985.2 Echinops telfairi
CCGGGGCAAAAACACCTGGCGAGACAGATAAATGTCCTTGGCGGGCTGCATGTGGCCCGCGGGCCATGTTTGAGAACCCCTGCTAGACTATGGTCTTAAGCTCCCAGGACCAGTAGCTCATTTCTCTGAGGTGCTTGGTTATGGCAAAGTTATCTTAATAACTTTGTTTACTCTTTGTTCTACTACAAGGAGCCCTGGTGGAGTTGTGAATTATGTGGTGAGCTGCAAATTGCCAGGGCGGTAATTCAAATCTACCAGCTGCTCCACAGGAGGAAGAGGTGACGACCTGTTCCCTAAAGTTCAATGGTTTCAGAAACGCACTAAAGGCACACTATGAAATCAACTCGATGGCAGTGAGTTTGTGTTGGGGTATTAAGCTTTATTATAAACATGGATATATTTGCAGCACATATAAACATATTTGTGTAAATATCCTTTGTCAAACCTACAAATATCCATGGGTGTTATTCCTGTTACTGTTAACTTTATTGACCATATATGTACTCATAGATTATTATTATTATTGCAGAATTGTGTATGCAATCGTATTTATCCTTGTGGCCTTTAAATCTTGTATTTCTCCCAGTATCTTGCTTTGCAGTATCTGTCTTTCCTTCTAACCAAGTTAACACATGGTTACCCTCTAGTTGGTGATTTATCTCTCCTTTCCTTCCCACATTTTGTAGTCTTCAAATCATTATTTTCCAAGATTTTTACAGTAGTGGTCTCATACATTTGTGACTTTTTTCATTGACTAATTTCCCTCAGCATGATATCAAATTCTTTCATGCTGTGAGATGTTTTACAAAGGTGTCATTGTTCTTTAGAGTTCCACAGTATGTCATTGTTTACCCACATAGTTTACCCACTTGTCCGTTTATGGGTACTTAAGTTGTCTTCATAAATTTGCTATTGTGCTTAATGCTTTGAAGAGTATGTATGTGAATATGTTAGTTCATGTCACAGCTCTCATTTTTGTAGGGTACATGCCTATTAAGGGGATTGTTGTATCATATGATATTTCTACATGTTAAAGAAAATGCATAGCAATTTCCATAGCGGTTGCACCATTTTAGTCCCACAATCCTTCTTGTCTTAGAAAATTTATTTCATTGCATCAAATCAATTTCTGAGATGATCTCTAAATTCAAGTGAGACAGACTCAGTGCTGTACTTTGACTTTTGTGGGTTTATTTCCATTTTCTTCAGCTTCACTTTGACCTTCACATGCATAATTGATGGTCTGTTGCACCTTCATCCCCTGGCCCTACTATGACTAATGATACTGAGCTTCTCTCTCATCTCTTTTTACAGTTGCAGTCTATTTGTTTCCTGGGTACACACCTGGCAAGGTCCAGGCATATAGGCACTGCAATACTGTCTTTAAAAGGGGGTATTTTCAATGAATATGTCAGTGGTATTGCAAAATTCCATCATACCATCTCTGATATTGCTTCTATCACCAAGGTCATATTTTCCCCAAACGAATCTTTCTTCTTTGCTTTAAACTTTGGTCTGTCAATTACTAGTAATTGTCAATACCATCTTAATACCATGTTTGATCAATTTCAGACTGAAGAAGTAGTAAAAATCTATTTCTTCATCATTGTCATTATTAGCTGGTATGTAAAATTGAAAAACAGTTTTATTAACTGCTCTTCCTTGTAGGTTTACAGATATCAGCTTTTCACTGGCATTGTGCACTTCAGCATATATATTGGAATGGTATTACGTACAGTGAGTGTGATATTGGTTACCTTTAAGTTGTCATTCACTGCATAGTAAACTGTATGGTTGGCCAATTAAACATTGTCAAGGGTCTTCCACTTCAGTTCACTAATCCCTAGGATAACTTCCGGTAAGCAGTTCAATTTAGTTTTTACACCTTCCAATTTTTCTAGATTCGGTCTTTGTACATTTCACATTTTAATTACTAGTGGATGTCTGAACTAATGGATGACTTGAACGGGGCTGGACTTGCCTACTTCCACAACCATCTGAGCCATTTTCTTGAAATGAATTTCACTCTCTATGTGTGTGTGTGTGTGCTTCACTGGTATTATTTCTCTCTGGAGCCCAGCCTAACCCAAAAGGGAATTCCAAAACACTTAATTGTGCTCATGCAGAACTTGCACACGGACCAAGTGTCATTCATTTGAACAGAACAAAAGAATGCTTTGCAATTTAAAATCAGGAAAGGTGTGCACTATTATTGTATACCTTCACCATACTTATTCACATTATATGCAAGTAATCTAAGAAGCTGGATTATATGAAAAAGAACACAATATTAGGATTGGAGAGAAATTTTTTAGTACCATTGATGGATGTAAGGCATTTTTACAGTGTTTATTAGAGAAATCATATGATAGCTTATGCAGCAGATCTCTTAGTGCCTGGACATTTTTTATACATTGTAAATAGAATTTTCCAAATGGGACACAAAGTCAGCATAGGACACCCATCCTGAAAGAAAAACAAAAACAGCTCTGACCTCAGCCTTGCCAGATATTTAAGAAGGGCCTGCCAGTGCTGGGTGGTATCTCACAACTGTCAACATTTAGGTAGTGTAGGTAGGCCCCCAGCAGAAGACTCACTGGAAAGTCAGCCCATGGTGGTTGGTCCACCACTAGCATAATAAAAGGCCCAGCTCTACATTCCCCCAGTCGTTTAGACTAGTTAAGGGCTGACTAAGCCCTTTGGGCACTGCTCCAAAGACTCCCCTTCAATAAGCTCACTCTTTCTGTTCAAAGAGAGGCTTGAAACCTTAAGCCTTCTCCTGGGAATATCTACCAACCCCATTCTTATCGAAGTCAATTCTCATTAGCATTATTTTTCAGGTTTTATTTTTCTATAGATTAACTCTTCCTATGCCTCTGTCTCTTCCTTTCTGAAAATTTAACAAGTCAAAAATTATAATAGTATGTCTAATAATAATAATAATATAAATAATAATAATGTATAGATTCAATAAGTTAAATTTTAAACAAATAGTTATAATCTCTCAAACTCAAACTCATTGGGTAGCGATCTGAAAGGTTAGCAGTTTGAAATCACCAGCTGCTCCTTGGAAAAAAGACAAGGCTTTCTACTCCCCTAGAGTTACAATCTCAGAAACTCACAGCGGCAATTCTACCCCATCCCATAGGGGAGCTATGAGTGAGAATATATGTTGTCAAGGGAATGGGGAGTTCTGGGGAAATATATGTTTTCCATTAAGCATGGAGCACTGGTAGCCTAGTGGGTTACACATTGAGCTGCTAACCACGTGGTCAGTTTTCTAACCCACCAGCTGCGCTCTGAGAGCAAGAGAAAGCTGTCTACTTCTGTGGAGATTTAGAGTCGTAGACACTCAGGCAATTTTAAACTGTCCGACAGTGTAGCTATGAGTCAGCACTGACTCAATGGCAGTAGGTTATTTTATTTTGTATACATTGTATTAAAGCTTACATTTCTGAACGCACATTTGCAGAAGGCTATGGATGGCATTGAAAACCCAAAATCTATTTGCAGAGTGGCCACAAAGATTAAACCTGCATTGACTTCCTCCTGATCATTAACCAAGGATGAAGGTAATCTTGTCCTCAGTTAGACTGCATTGGAAAGTGGATTACCTCTACCACTCTCCTGCCAGCCCAGGAGGGGTCTCCTGCCAGCCCAGGAGGGGTAGTCTCTCTTAGATGTTTATCTGGGTGTGTCCTTGATGGAGATCACCATACTGGGGACAGTATTGGGAGTAGCATCATCATGAATCATGTCCTCTCAGTCATGCCCAGGGCTAATTTAGTACGCTTTTCTGTAACATAATGTATGTGCCACAATCATAGCCCTGTTTTCACTTCTGTCACCCCAACTGTAACTATGATGTATTGTTCTGCCACCAATCATGAATTTGTGATTAGTCTGTTCCATGCCTTATTTAACTGGAATCCTGACTGATTTCTCTCGGATGCCATTATGACCTTGGCATAATGGTCTCCCTCAACCAAATAATGTGCCTATGTTTTTGTGCCATCTCTCTTTAAATTGTATTTGAGATAGGAGTCTCTTTTGTGGCACACCTTAAAACAATATTAAACATTTTTAGAGATATAACTAACAATATACATTTCCATGTAGTTACCTCTAACTTTATTCATTTATCTACTCAAAGTTTGATTTTCAATCTTGCTTATATTTATAGAGTAAAGGATTTTCTAAATATCTTTGGATTAAATGAAATAAGAAGATGAGGATTCTAGAAAACATGGAAATGTTATTAGGTTCTTTCTGAAAATAAAGATTTATTTTGAGAGGCATAGAATTGTTTTTTCTTTTCATTTAGAGCAGTGGTTCTCAACCTTCGAATGCTGAAACCTTTTAATACAGTTCCTCATGTTGTGGTGACCCCCAACCATAAAATTATTTTCATTGCTATTTCATAACTGTCATTTTGCTACTGTTATGATCTGGGTGACCCCTGTGAAAGGGTTGTTCGACCCCCAAAGGGGTTGCGACCCACAGGTTGAGAACCGCTGATTTAGAGTCTTTTGTTGAGCTTCTCCTGGGAGAGAAATAGCCAACCAGAGAGTATGACTTGTTCTCTGGTGCTTCTCTGCCCACCTGTTGTGAAATAGTTTTTTTCAATATTCTAGTGCAAGAGATTGTTGAGAATGTCTGCTGGGGGGAACCAGAGTTTCTGGGACACACAGACCCAAGATATCGGCACAGATTCTGCACAGGGTCAATCCAAATCTCCACTTTTGCTCCTATGCCCTACCACATTCTCCATGAGAAACATAATTCTTTATGGCATCCGGGATGGAGGTTCCTCTTTCTGTAGTTAATTCCTGCTTATATGGGGCATAGTGTATCATCATTCTGCCTATAAGAGTAGCAATCTCTTGTGATCTGCTTTATATTAATGGGAGCAAGTTCTTTCAGGTAGAGATGCTTGGCTTGAGGCTGGGTCTGTTCTCTCAGAAAATCCCACCTCTCGTCACCCACAAAGGTTGTCCTAGGAGAAATCCTGAATTATAATGGAACAAAAGAGAGAAAGATGAGAAATGCATCAGCTGTCATCAATGCCACTCCTGTCTAATAACAATCCTAGAAGCACAAATTGTTCGATGTTTCTCTCTTCCACTTCATTCTTTAAAATTCTGTAAGTTTCATTATAGAAGCAGTCAGGACAGGGCTGGTTGGTCTAACAGGCTGAAACAAGGAAAGAAAACATTTTTCTGCATGTTCTACTTCTGAGAACATTTTCAGGCCATACTTCTTCATTTGTGTGTCTGTGTGTGTGTCTCACCCTTTCTGTAAGTAAGCGTGCTATTCCTCTCTGTTTTTTACTTCTTCTAAGATTTGTCCTAGCTGCTCATGTAGTTTATTAATTAGAAATCTGTGTGTAGCCCGAGGACGGAAGATGGCTTTTGGACTGAATGAAGGCATAGGATGAAAGCCGACCTCTGTGGGCAGGCTGTGGCTGCCTGCACAGAAAGTGCCTTTTGGCTTGTGGCACTGAGACACTCCTCTTGATCCGAGCTTGAAGCGAGCACCCTGATAATTAACCTAGACTTCAGTTGGGTTTACGATGGCAGCCACAGAAGGCTCTTTGAACTCACAGTTCTAGTATTCCACGGCAGACCATCTGTCTGTGTTCCTAGGAAGGTGGATCAGAGTATATGTTCATCACCTCTCTTGGTCCAAACTGTTCTTTTTCCTCTTCTCTAGCTCACTGGGCTACTAAAAAGAGAGTTCAAAGTGGTTAGTTATCCTTTGGAGGAACTTTGGCAACAGTTTTAGCATAGTTGCTGTACTCTCATCTCTAATAGCATTGATAAATTGCTTAAAGACTGTTCCAATTTAACTCTATCATAACTAGGGATGAAAGTTTTTAAAAATGACCAGCCCCACCCTGTGTTGGACTAAGAGGTTTCCTTCTTATTCTCATTTTACAACATCCAATGCCATTCGTTCTAACTTTCTTAGCACCATCCACTTAAATTTTAGGAAACAGCTTGGTGCAGCACTATAAAACATCCATTTCCCCTAAAGGCAAGTGAAGATATTGTTTTGGCAACCGAGTGCCACACAAGTAATCATTTAATTAGCTTTAAATGAGATTAAAACAAGGTACTACTAGAGATAGTCAGGTTTCTAAAGGGGAATCCATAATTTAACTTAATTACATGAAGTTAAAGCTTCCAAAGTTTAAGGTGGGAGGCAGAATCAAGTGACAGTTAAAAGTGGGGTTGCTTGTGGCAGATTTAACACTCCACTCGATTGCCAGAACTTGCTGTAAATTTTGACAGTTCAAGAGAAGCATTCTTAATGCACGCATCTATCTCCCTAAAAGGAAAGGAAACCAGACAGATAATTAAGAAAAATTCATATTAAAAGATATAACAAGTAGCACATATGAGTATAATTAAATTGTCCTTGCAGGTGAGTCACACAGCAGAAGAAAGCCTGATCGATCAGGAGGCTGCATAATTTCTAGGTTCAGTCCTTTAACTAGTTGGGCCATGAAGTCAGGAACGTTGGTCTCCTTTAGGTGAGAAAGATGTACCTAAGATTTTTTTTGCCCAGTAATTTTGCAGCACTATAAACTTTTTGTTGTTGTTGCAATTATGCACTAAGACAAACATAACTTGCAAGATTAGGGGAGAAGATGGTAAGGATTATTATTACAGGTGGAAATATATGATAGACCAAATTTGACAGTCAACCTTGGAAATAATAGATTAGGCAACTTTAAAAGTTATAAAAATCTAGAGTCCATGTCTTTAGAGGATTTTGTTATATACTTGTTTCTGCCTGCAATAGGCATTTGGCTTTTTAAAAATTAGAGCAGTATTTTAGCTTCCTTAATCTATAAGGAGCGCTTTTAATGACAAACAGGCACAGAATTATTACACTTCATTCTTGTGGACAGAACACTCTGTTTTCTCAAAACTTATTGGAGTCTATAGGGTTGCTGAACTTATGCACAGCCTTGTAATTTCTTCTTGATACCTGGGAGTAGGTGTATAGACTTATTTCTTACAAACCGAGGAGCAGGTTTATAAACTTATTTCCGGTGGGACTCTTAGGATCCAGATAAGTAGGCATTCTAATAGTTCCTTGTAAGCTTAAAAATGCCATCTGGTTCCCTTGAGAACTTTGGTTAGGGGTGGGTAGTTTACCATTATAATGTAGACTTTTATTTCCAGTCCACATTTCTACTGTTTAATTTATTAGGAAGAATATTAGTTTTTCTTTAGGGAATAGCATAACCTCTGAATCCACTGCTCAATTCCATGAAGGTAAAGGAATTATGGAAGGTCCAAAAACCTCTTGCTTAGCTTCTGGGATTTACAAAAAGTGTCAACCTAGTAAAGATGATCATCCGAGGGCTGGGAAATTCTCCAAAGGCCCATGAAGTAAAACTATATCTCAGCTTTATTTGGAGGATAAAGTCTGAGATATAATTCCACATTTTAAAAATCATTTTATTAGGGGCTCATACGACTCTTATCACAATCCATACTAGTTCCACATTTTCATAACAGTTTTTGTCACTGTCACCAAGTCAATTCTCAGCAGCACCATAGGACAAGGGGGGCTGCGAATTCTCCTGAGGGTAGAGAGCCTCATCTTTTCCCCTACAGAGCAGCAGGTGGTCTTGGACTGCTGACCTTGTGGTTAGCAGCCTAATGCATAAGCACTATGCCGCCACGCATCTTGTTGTTCCTTTAAAGAGACACACGTCCTAGTGGTTGGATTTCTACAGTGTTCTGGGGATAAGAGCTTTGCCTCAGACCTGAGTAGATAAAATCATAGCAAGCCCTGCTCAATTACTCACATACAAAGATAAAGAACTTAAAGAAACATTAACGTTTGGTGAGTTCCAATTTTCTGTAAGTTCATTTCTGAAGAGAAAAATTGGCTAGCGGGTTCACAAACAAAGATTTATATTTGGTGACAAAGCCTAATATGGCTAATGTTAAGTCATAGTGAAACATATGCATATATACAGATAAGTTTGGAAGATTTATATGGGAAGTAGGGTCGCTGATGAATCAGCATCAACTAGATGGTAGTGAGTTTGGTGGTTTTGAAGAGGGAAATTCACAAGCTGACGTAAAGCTGAACACGGTGAATTAAAAGTCAGAAGGAAGAGTAACCCAAAAGGAAATACATACCATGCTTCATTATGACCCTGTAGGGCAGGGCAGAACCAGGCCTGTGAGTTTCCAAGGCAGCGACACTTTATAGGGAAAGAGAGCCGGTCTATCTCCCTGGCAGGAGTTGGTGGGTTCAAACCGCATCTCTTGTTGATCATCAGCAGTGTGCCACCAGAACTCCTTACAATACTTGGTTCAGTGAGAGTGTCAAAGTTAAATGATTAAACTTGTTGTTTTTCAGTTGCATAACTGACAAATTCTTGGAATGATCAACTCGTAATAGTTTTCAGCTTACTGACCTAAGGTACATACTATGATAATTATCATTTACTTAAACTAACCAGTATGTAGGGCTTGGGTTTCTCAAAAAAACGTAACCTCTTGCTACCTAGCCAATTCTGAATGACAGCAACCCTATACAACAGACCAAAACTGCAGCTGTGGGTTTCTAAGACAGCCATTTCTCACGTTAGCAGAAACTTTAGGCATCTTCTCACTGAGCAGTTGGCCACCCTGCTTAACCACTGTACCACCAGAGCTATTCTCAACAAAGAGGCTTTACCACTTTGTCCAGAGCTTGGGGTCACATGTAAAGAAAGGACCTATTATGCTAAGTAGCCTCTGGTCAGCAAAATCTTTTGAGATGCAAATAGCCTTGTTCTTAGAATCTGTCAAATGTTTCCATGTTATAAAAACCTTGAAAAAAGACACTTTTAAATATTTTAAACAGTTCTTATAGCAACCCTTTAAGCATAGAAAACCAAAATGCCATTTAAGCTAAAAACAACACCAACAAAATAACATATCTGATGTTTCTCTGCCCGCCCCCTGTGAAACAGGCTTTTAAAATATCCCCAACTAGGAGATCGCTATGAACTTTTAAGGGGGTAGCAAGCATTTCTGAGAAGTGTAGTCCTAAGATAGTGCATGAATTCTGCTCATGTGCAGTCCAAGTCTCCACCTTCAGTACCATGCCCTCCTGCTACAGTTGCCTAAACAGTTATCATTACTACCCTCCCCAACCCATCTAACAATAAAATTATGCTTCACCTTGAGAGAATCTAAATCAGGGAGCAATGGGCAGCAGCAGGGAAATGTCAATGAACATGGGTCAACTAGTGGGTTGCTGGAATAAATCCCCTTTCCTTAACCAGCACAGCCTTTGTCTGAGTTGTCCTAGGAGGAAATCATCATAAGATTATAATTGTGAGGGGAGTTAAAAAAAAAAGATGATAATAGTGAGGAAAAACAGAATTTTGTTCAGCATACATGGCAACGAGAGAAGAGAAACGGACGAACACAAGACAATGTCTGATTATATCCCAAATTCCATGCGTGATTTTGTTCTTTTTATACAGATATAGTGGTTAGGTTTTTACAACAGATGGAATAAATATAAATAGAAACTTCTGCAAAGCATTTGTTAAAGGCATCATGAGACAGACTGTCAAGAGGGGTCTTCTGTTGATCCATAACGCCAGAATTAGAGAGGACAAAGACGATGGCTTTCTTCAATTTATGTATCTTGGTATTGAAGGAGAGCTTCCTATATGTACCCTTATCCCCCCTGTATGTTCCCCTTTCACCTGTCGATTCTTTGTCTATGTTCCCATCTATTCAAGATGTGTTTTCCTCCTTCATCTGCTTTCCTATAAGTAACCTGCTCCTCCCTTTCTTCCCAGAGGACCAGGGCTACTGTCCTTTCCTGTCTCCTCGGACTCCGACTTGGCAGCCTGGCAGTCAGAAAGTGCGTGTGGGGTCTTCCAGAAGGCATTTGGACGATATGAAGAGTTAAAATGAAAGTGAGGCTCTGCCAAGGGTCTCTTTGCTTTTAGGCACTGGCAGTGTAAAGAAACAAGACCCCCAAAGGTGGCTCTTTCTGGAGCTCTTTAGAGTTTACCAGACCCCACAGACACACCCCTTTGAGGAGTTGTCTGTTCCCAGACTGCTGGGAATCATACAGTGATCTGTATAATGGAGCTTGCTCCCAGAGCCAGCCCTCAGTCTGCTTGCACACCCCTAAGCTGAACAGGAAATAGCTCCTTGTGACAGGTAGCTGGATTAGGGACAAAGGGGTGGGGGTGAGGGTGGGGTGGCTCTCCACCAAAGGCCCACACTAGCAGAAATTGGCTGGCAGGGCACCCGTTAAGGGGTTGAAACGAAATCAGGCACACTCATTAGACACCTACGGGAAAATCCAAACTGGGCATGCGCAGACCCAGGCTACCTAGACCCAGGTGGGAGGTCCACCTGGGGGCATAGCTGAGGCACATGACGTCACACAGGTGGGCTTAAACTCAGCCAGTAAGATCGGCCAATAGCCCCAACCACTCCCCAGCCACTGGGGATAGGAGGGGATAAATACCAGACTGAGGGCTAGCCTCTGCCTCTTGCTCAGGTGCTCTCTTATAGGTCAGGGGGCCATGCCCTCACGCCCCTCTCAGAGCGCCCTCTCTCATGGTTGCAGGCTGCCCTCTCTCTCCCGGATCACTCCCTCTGTCCCGTGGCAACACACTCAGGATTCCTGGTCCTGGTCCTCCTCCTACTTGCTTTTCCGAGCTCCCCTGAAGCCGCTGGGGTGGCCCTTTTCAGACATGAACTTTCCCATGGCCCCTGCCTTGTGGCCTTGCACCCTTTCCAGCGATAGTATGTACTTCCTGAG
Source organism: Echinops telfairi (assembly GCF_000313985.2). Classification (NCBI taxonomy): domain Eukaryota; kingdom Metazoa; phylum Chordata; class Mammalia; order Afrosoricida; family Tenrecidae; genus Echinops; species Echinops telfairi. Next base: position 27,842,506 of record NW_022111379.1, read on the forward strand.
ACTGTAATAGCTGAAACGTCCCTTTCCCTCAGAAAGCACAAACGTGCTTCTGCCATGCTGAATTCTTTCAGTGTTGAGAAGCAAGAACCACGGTAAATCACTCTGGAAACTTAACACTTGGAGTAATTTCACATCTGTCTGTCCATCCCTTCTGATAAGCGTGAAGAACTGCTGGCAGAGGCTGTTGTGAGCTCAGCAGCAGGCACCTGAAAGCAAGGGAAACCTCTCTGGGGGTTCATTTAGATTACAGCAGCGGTTCTCAACCTGTGGGTCGTGACCCCCCCTGTGGGGGGGGTGGGGTGTCTAACGACCCTTTCACAGGAGTCGCCTGATTCACAACAGTAGCAAAATGACAGTGATGAAGTAGCAATGAAAATAATTTTATGGTTGGAGGGTCACCACCACATGAGGAGCTGTATGAAAGGGTCGCGGCATTAGAGCATGCCAACTCCTCACTCATCTGGTAGCTGTTGGATGCCAGACTGCTGTGAATTGATAGGAAAATTCTCCTGCAGTGCAGCGTGCACCCACAGTCAGCTCTGGACCTGCTTACACTGTGGATGCCGCATAGCTCCAGCCTTCAAACTCGACAGGACATGACACTCGAGGGATCAGTTTGGGTCTCGCTTTCCCTCATTCTGGTCAACGCTGTGAACTGCTAACTGAAGCTGTTGTGAGCTAAAAACTGGGCCTTCGCCCACAGCAAACACACTTCTTCCAATCATACCCTGATAGAAAGAGCCTGCCAGCTTCTTTCCCATCTGGTAGTTTCTGAACTGATATGAACTCTTACAAAAGGTGCTGCCCAGTAAAACTTGGCAGCGCGTCACAAATGAAAATGTCTGCTCCAACCAACGTAGATCACAGGGGCTCAGAGATCAACAAGACAGATTTTACAATGGTTTATCGGGAAAGTATCAGCCTCTCCTTTTGTTATGGAGAGAAGCCTGTGTTGCTTCTGAATGCTAGCTCGGGAATTGGAAGGCTTCACTCATATCAGGAAAGGCAGTCTTGGCCCAAAGCTGAAGATAACACCACCCCACAAAGATAGAGAGCGAGAGACAGAGAGAGAGAGAGACACACACACACAGACAGAGAGATAGACAGAGACAGACAGAGACAGAGAGACAGAGAGAGAGAGAAGAGACGGTGACTCCTAAAAGACAGATTGATTTCTACAAGTTGTTTGGTGTGTTTGGGAAACATTGAAAATTGAAACCCCAAATTTGGGACTTACAAATCATAATGAAATCAGGAAGGAAGGAGTGGTCACAGAGAGTAAGAAGAAGCATCAATCATGGTTCAAAGTCTCTACTTGACTAAGTTTCTTGCAGAAAGTCATACAGGAAAAAGCAGGAGATTCTGTGGGGAAATGAGAAAGGTAATAACCTCATACATTTCAGTAGCCCTCAAAAACCACAAGAAATGCCTAGATAAGGAAGCCCACCAAATACAACTAAAATGAAAGAATATAATACAACAATCAACGAACTAAAAGAAGACATAGAAAAAGAACTGAAAGGTACAAGGAAAACAATATCTGATCATTTAAATGAGGAGTTTTTAAAAGATAGAGTTTCTAGTTTTAACCAAATAGAAATCATGGAAATGAAACAGCAGACAAAAATGAAATTAAAAACACAGTGAAAATACTTATGACTAGATTTCGTCAGAAGAAAGAATCAACAAATTGGAAGATAATATCTTTAAAATATAGATTCCACCATTTGTGTGTCAGCTTGCCATACTCTGGTGGCTTGCTGAAATGCTAGCTCTGTCACTGGTATTTTAAATACCAGCAGTCACCTAAAATGAGCCGGTTTCAGCAGAGCATCTGGGCTGAGAACTAGCAGCACTCACTCATCTCTACCAGGGACATTGGAAGATAGCTAATTGGCCAGCTGACTAGAAGAGAGTCGTATTTGTCCAACAGAATGCTCAACTTACAGAAGGTTATCATTAATATCCCATGTACATTAAATTTTGCTTAATATCATCCTACAAGGGTTGTAGCAGAACATTGACAAGAAACTACCAGAGGTTCAGACCCAATTCAGAAGAGGACGTGGAACAAAAGATATCATTTCTAATGCCAAGTGGAACTTGACTGAAAGCAGAGAATACCAGAAAGACATTTACTTGTGTTTTATTGACTATGCCTAAGCATTCAAGCATTTGACTATGTGGATCATAACAAACTATGGATAACTTTGAGAAGAATGGGAATTCTAGAACACTTCAGTGTGCTCATGTGGAACTTGTATGTGAATCAAGAGGCAGTTGTTCTAAAACAACAATGGAATACTGCATGGCTTAAATCAGGACAGGTGTGTATCAGGGTTTAACCACTCACCTACTTACTCAATCTGAATGCCGAGCAAATCATCAAATAATCTGGATTATATGAAGAACACCATAAAAGTCAAAAAAGATGTATGACAAAGAAATATTTAAAATGGCATATTATTGTTAATTAGAGTGAAGGATAATGGGCTAAATTAAAAGGCAGAGAGTGACAGAATGGACTGAAAAACAATAAAAGACTGCCACAAACAAAAAGTAACAATACCACTATATGCTCTTAGACCCAATGACACAAATAAACTGAAAAATCAAAGGATCAAGAAAAAAATATTCCTTGCAATCCAAAAGCAAAATAGGGTGGAAAGTTATTATGAGACAAAGTAGACTTTAAGATAAAATCTATTAGAAAAAATAAAGATGGATACTATCTAGTGCTAAAACAATCACTCCATCAAGATTCATTAACAATTGTAAATGCATGTGCACCTGCTATCAGAGCATCTTACCATACAAAGCAAAAACTACTAGAACTAAGGGGAGAGATAGGCACCACTACAGAAATAGGTGGGACACTTTAAGGCATCACTTTCAATATTGGAAAGAACATCTAGAAAGACTATTAACCGGTAAGCAGAGGAGCTAAATGACACTGTCAATGAGCTAAAGGAACCCTGGTGGCATAGTAGTTACCCTTTGGTTCAAAACCACCAGCAGCACCTTGGGAGAAAGACAGGGCTTTCTAGGTCTATAAAGAGTTACAGTTTCAGAAACTAACAGGAGTAGTTCTATCCTGTCCTAGTGGTTGGAAAATATGGACTCGATAGAAATTAAGTTGTAGTCACATGATAGAATTTTGAAAGACCAATGACTTGTTCATCACAAATACATTTTATTCAGTAACACAAAATGTTGCTATACACATGAAATACTCCAGATAGAGTACACAGAAATTAAATTGACTACATCTGTGGGAGGAGAGACAGAAGGAGCTCAATATTAGCATATAAATCCTGGCCAGGGGCCTACTGTGTAACAGACCACCAATTGTTCATGTTCAAGTTCAGGATAAAACTGAGAAACATTAAAACAAGTCAAAGGGAGACAAAAATAAAACCTCGAGTCTATCCCACCCGATTTTCAAGAACAGATTTGAGTTACTGAACACTAATGACAGAAGCCCCGATGAGCTATGGGAGGACATCAAGAACATCATTAACTAAGAAAACAAAAGGTCATTAAGAAGACAAGAAAGAAATAAAAGGTAAAAGTAGATGTCAGAAGAGACTCTCAAACCTGCTATTAATCATAGTGTAGCTAAAGCAAATGGAAGAAGTGATGATGCAAAAAAAAACCAAAAACTGAATAGAAATTTCAAAGGAAAGAACGAGGAGATAAAGCCAACTATTATAATGAAATCGGCAAAGACTTAGATTTAGAAAACCAAAGAACACGCTCAGCATGATCTTCAACTGAAAGGACTTATAAAAGACATTCAAGCCTCATGTTTCAACATTGAAAGATTCTATGGGTAAAACATTGAATGATGCCAATTATTCAAAAGGAGCTAGAATAGACACAGTCACTGTACCCAAAAGAATTACTCCACCACTTCAGGAGGTAGCTTATGAGCAAGAACCAATGGTGCTGAAGGAATAAGTTTAAGCTACACTGAAAAGAAGGCTTCCAGAATTAATAGTATACTAATTGAAATGTTCCAACAAGCTAATGAAGCGCTGAAGCGTCTATGTCAGGAAATATGGAACACAGTTGCTTGGCAAGCTAACTAGAAGCGATCCATATTTCTACCTATTCCAAAGAAATGTGACCCAACAGAATGCTCTAATTATAGAAAAATATAATTGATATCACATGCCAGTACATTTTTACAGAGATCATCCAACAGTAATTGCAGCAGTGCATTTACCACTAAACTGTTGAACATTGAACTGCCATAAATCCAAACTGGATTAAAAAGAGGATATGGAACAAGGGATATCATTGGGGATCAGATAGATCTTGGCTCAAAGGAGAGAATACCATACAGATGTGTACTTGTGTTTCATTGATTATGCGAAGGCCTTCAACTGTGAGGTTCATAAACATGAATCACCTTGAGAATGGGAATTCCAGAACACTTCACTGTGCTCTGCAAAACTTGTATATGGATTATGTTGCAGTCATTTATACAGAACAAGGGAATGGCTTAAAATCAGAAAAGGTATGTACCAAGGTATTATCCTCTCACCATACTTGTTCAATTTGTATGCTTAGCAAATCTTCAGAGAACTGGATTTTATGAAGAAGAATGCGGCAGTTAGATTGGAGGAAGGGTTAGTAACAACTTTTGGTAGGCAGATGACACAACCTTGCTTGCTGAAAGTGAGGGCAATTTGAAGCCCTTGCTGGTGAAGATCAAGGATTAAAGATTTCAGTCTGGATTACAACTCAATGTAAAGAAGACCAAAATCCTCACAACTCATAAATGGAGAAAAGGTTTAAGTTGTCAAGGATTTTGTCTTGCTTGCATCCACAAACAACGCTCAATGTATCCAGTAGTCAAGAAACCAACAGGTATATTGCATTAAATAAATCTGCTGAACAAGACCTCTTTAGGCTATTGAAAAACAAGGATGTTACTTTGAGAACTAAGTTGCGCTCGACCCAAGCTATGGTGTTTGCAGTTGCCTTATATGCATGTAAAAGTTTCACCTTGAATAAAGAAGACTGAGAAGAATTTGTGCATTTGGATTGTGATGCTGGAGAAGATATGGAAAATACCATGGGCTGTTGAAAACCCAACGAATCTATATTGGAAGAAGTATAGCCAGTGTTTTCCTTTGTGGCAAGGATGGCAAGACTCCACCTGACATACTTTAGAAATATTGTCAGGACAGACTAGTCACGGGAGAAAGCCATCACATTTGGTAAAGCAGAGGGGCAGCAAAAAATAGGAAGTTCCGCAAAACTATGGATTGATATCTTGGCTTCAACAATGGCTCACGTATAATAACAGTTGTGGGGATAGATCAGGAAAGGGCAGTATGGCATTGCTATGGATTGGAGCCCGCTCAGCGGCACTGATAGGAGTGAGTTGGGTTTGGTTTGGGTTTGGTTAGCCACACCAAAGTTTAACAAGCATATATAAAACATTTTAGTCAACAACAGCATAATATGTGTTCTACTCTTGTGCATATATGGATATGCTAGGTCATAAAGCAAGAGTCAAATTTTAAAAGGTTAAATCACACAAAGTATCATTTCGAATAACAAGTGAATGAAACTAGAAATCAAGTAACACATAAAAATGAGAAAGAAGAAGAAACTAGGCAATCAATAACAGAAAAACAGAAACCTGGGGTGGGGGGAAACTTATGGAAATTAAGTGAAACACATGACAAAGCCATCAATGGGTCAATGATGAAACTAAAATTGAAATAAAAATTGTATAAAAGAAAATGAAAATGAAACTACACCAGACATTTGTAGGATACAGAAAAATCTGTTTTAAAGGCAACAAATGCATTCATGAAGAAAGGAGAAAAATTATCCAAACCAATTACTAAAGTCTATAACTTGAAGAACAAGAAAGAGAAGAATAAATTAAAACTAAATCTACCGGAAGAAAGAAAATAACAAAGATCAAAGCAGAAATAAAGTAGAAAAGCAAAAGAGACACATAATACAATCAGAAGTTACCTCTAAATCAACTAAAACTATAAAGTTATTAAGGAAAATATAAAAAAGCAAGGTTGTCAGAAGTCACCATATCAGTGGAATATTTAATATGAAAGCAAACACACAAATGACAAAATTAATACATGGAGCATTCTAAAAATTAAATACTTATGTTCATCCAAAGGATTATAAAAAGAGGCTAAAAATTGAAAAACTATCTTCAGAAAGCATATATCAAATAAGTATCTTATAAACCATTTATCTAAAACTTTGACAACCTAACAACAAGAATTGTTGTTACAATTACTCAATCAAAATGTGAACAAATGAAGTAATAAATATTTTATTAAAGAGAATATTAAATTGGCCACTAAACACACGACAACTATCTCAATATCTTCAGCCATCAAGAAATGGAAATCATAATCATCGTAAGTGGCCATTATACTCCCACTGAGATGGTTAAGGTTTTTGTTTGTTTTTAAGAAAAGGAAATGCAGGCAATGATGTGCGGGAACTGGAACTCTTATTCAATGCTGGTGGGAATGCTAAATGGCATAACTGTAGAAAACAGTGTGCCGGTTCCACAGAACACTAAACATTTAGTTTAGTATGTCTCAGTTTTTCAGTTCTAGGAACATACTCAAGGAACTTGAAAGGAATGACATAAACAGACATGTGCTTCAACACTATGCACAATACCCAAAAGATTAAAATATTTACTATCCATAAATGAATGAATGGTTATATAAAATGTGGTTCATATATATATAATAGAATTCTACTCAGTGAAATAATTGAAGTCCTGATGCATGCTATAATGCTATAATATATAGAGAGCTTAAAGATATTGTTTTTAGTGAAATAAAGAGAGCTTAAAGATATTATTTTTAGTGAAATAAGTCAATCACAAAAGAATAAGTATATGAGACCATATGATCATATCAATAGATACAATATCCAACACCCACTTTTTTAATCAAAAGACTCAACACATTTGGAATAGAAGGGAAATTCTTTAACATGATAAAAGTCATGTATGACAAACCAACAGCCAACATCACACTCAATGAGGAAAAGCTAGAAAAATTTCCATCGAAAACAGAGACCAGACAAGGATGTCCCCTATCACCACTTTTATTCAACATTGTGCTAGAAGTCTTATCTAGGGCCATCAGAGGACAAAGAGAAATCAAGGGAATACTAACAGCCAAAGAAGAAGCGAAACTCTTACTATTTTCAGGTAATATGATCTTACCTATAGAAAAAGCCTCCACAAAAAGCCTCCTGAAGACAATCAGATTGAGCAAGATAGCAGGATACAAATTTAACAACCAGAAATCAATTGGCTTCCTGCAAACCTGTGGAAGGGAGCTATGAAAAGACATTACTTAAACAATACCATTTACAAAATACACATAAATAATAAACTGAACTAAATAATCAAAAGACCCATACAGAGAAAACTACAGAACATGAGTACAAGAAACCAAAAAAGACCTATATAAAGGGATGAATTTCCCATGCTCATGGATAGGCAGAATTAATATTGTGAAAATGTCAATACTGCCTAAAAAACCCTAAAAACACAACAAAAACAAATCTACAGATACAACGCAATCCCAATCCCAGTCCCAATCCCAAATACGTTTTTAAAAATGAAAAAAATGAATTACCAATTTCATATGAGTGGGCAAAAGACCCAGGATATGCAAAAAAAAAACTTTTAAAAAGCAGAACTGATGAGGATGCCTCACATTACCTGACCTAAAAATATACTAAAGCCACAATAATCAGAACAGCCTCATACTGGTACAACGAGAGCTGTATAGACCAAGGAATCAGAGCAGAAAACCCAGGCAAAAATGCATCAGCCTACAGGAAATTATCTTTGACACAGGACACTTAGAAATATCCAATGGGACAAAGTTGGCCTCTTCAACAAATGGTGCTGGATAAACTGCATTGCCATATGCAGAAGAATGAAACAAGAGGCCATCTTTGTTTCAAGGGAACAACCATACCACATATATTTGTCTTTAAAAATCTAAATGAATAAAGTTTATCTTTTTTTAAGAGCACAAAAGGTCATAGCCTTGAAAACCCTCAGAATTCCTTATCCGTCAGGTAGAAACATTGGTCTACAAGGCTATAAAAGGAGGAAAGGTGAAACTGAAGTGAATTTACATCCTTTCATGCTGTATAAAAGAGAGAAGGACTTCTTCCTTCCTCCCTGAGGACATCCGTGTGTCACTGAAACAGAAGTGAGTCAGCTGGGATACTCAGAGACATTGGAAAGCAAGAGAGTAGCAGCCAGTTCTGAGAAAAGATAGGCTTGGCAGGCAGGTGGCTCAAGTTATGCAAAGGCTCTGGTAGAATTAAATATCAGGCTATGCTTTGAGTAAAGTCCAGATGAGGCAGCATAGAAGGGCGTGCAGGGTTAGGGTCCTGTGCACTGCAAAATGTATTGATTAGATAGTCAGTTGGCCAGTTAACAAGTATTTCCTGAGGCCATCACGGGTCCTTGTACCATCCTAGGATCCAGAAACACAAAATTCAGCATGTAGACCAGGCTTTCTCTCACTAAACGTACATACTAGTAAGGGGAAGATCTACAGAGAAATAAGAAAAACAACAGAAAGTGCTCAGATGGACATGAAGCATGACATACTTGTATAGTTAAAGGAATAGACTGTTTTAGGGCAGTGGTGTGGAAAGACTGGCTAGCCCTCTCTGCAAACATTTCTTCTTTGTCTAGTACAGTGGTTTCCAAACTTCCTAATGCCGTGATCCTTTCACACAGTTCCTCATGTTGTGGTGACCCCCCGACCATAAGATTATTTTCGTTGCTACTTCATAACTGTAATTTTGCTACTGTTATGAATTAGGTGACGCCTGTGAAAGGGTCGTTCGACCCCCAAAGGGGTTGCAATCCACAGGCTGAGAACCGCTGGTCTAGTGTATACATGAACTATACCACAGATGCTAGTGGGTGAATGTAAGTGAGTGGTAGTCAGTGGACATATGTGGAAGTGGCAGGTGTCGATCCTGTCACACATCATCTTCCATGTTCTTATGCCTGGGTTCATGTGCTCCAATTTTCAACAACAACAAAGGGTCGTCACTAAACCCATACCAAAAAAGTTTCCTGTTGGGCTAATTTGGAATCAAGTACCAGCATAATATTGATGTGTGCATGAGAAATGAACTTCTATCACTTCACCTTCTGGAGTAAACACACCCAATGCAAAGTGAAAATGTGGAGTAACTTGTACAAAAGATTCTTCCACTTCTTCCATGGAGTTTCCCTTAATCTTCCATGGTAAATGTTATTTGCTCCAATGGAATGAGTACGACCCTCACGGTAGCCTGGGATTTCCCGTCTTCCATAAATCTGGTGATGCTATGTATTCTGACCTTTCACATCTGGGCCCAGAATCCTGCCAGGAACAAAGTGCAGCCATAATTGCTGGGCAAGGGAAGACAATTGGTATCCCATGACTCATGTGGACAGTTGAAAAGGTGGCTGGAGGCAAAATCATATGTGAACTGAGGCTTCAAATCTCCCACAGCCCCATAGACCCAGATTTCTCTCCTAAAACAAACTCAATGGTGAAATTGCTAAGGATTTCAAAATCATGACCACAGAGAATGGAAGTACATAATAAGTCCTCTTCTGAATATGGGTCCTGGATGACAGAGTTCGCCCCATTCCCCTGAATCTACCCCTGCTCATACCACTTTGGTCAAGGGTAGATCACTGAGACCAGTACGATCTTAATTTAATTTAGATAAAACTGAACCTAAGGCAATGTTTATGTGCTGAATTATTGTGACCACAACAGGACATTTCAGCTGATTCTATTCTTATCACTGTCTCAAAAATACAAGTTCAAGAAGCGATGTCTTCTGTGTTTAATTATTAAGAGGACCCACATTGGGTCAACGATATTAAATGCACCACAGCTTGGAAATGAGATTCTTTCAATCTGTATTTTAGAAATAAATCTATCAATTAATTCAAAAGCAAAGTGGAACAAAACAATTATGAATAAAATTTTCTACTTCATCTATCCCACCACTTATCTGAGAGTTTGTCATACTGTGGGGACTTGTGTGTTGCTGGAAGCTATGCTGGAAGGTATTTCAAGTGCCACTTGTTACCCAAAGTGCTCAAGTTTCCGCAAAGCTTCTAGAATCTAGACGAAGAAAAGACTATGAAAAAAAGACCATGATGAAGCAAGATACTGTCCAATTCGTAGGAATTACTTGCTGAAAAACGTATGAAGAGCATTGAAACATTGTCAGAAGCTGAAGGCCTAATGAATAGAAGAACGTTGCCTCAGTTTCAAATGAGTCCTTCACATCAGAAGGCACGCAAACTATGACCGAGGAAGAGCTGCCTTCTCACAATGGAGTTGAGCATTTGATATGGAGGGAGTAAAGCCTTCAGGACCTTCATTTACTAATGAGGCATGACTCAACATGGGAATAAACAGCTACAAAAATCTACTGATAATTGGAACTTGGAATTTACAGAGTATGAATCTAGGAAAATTGGAAGTTGTCAAAAATGAAATGGGAGACACAAAGATCAATATCATAGAGATTAGTGAGCTGGAATGGACTTGTTTGGGCCATTTTGAATCAGAAAAGCATCAGGTTTACTATGCTGGGAACAACACAATCCAGAAGAATGGTGTTGTATTCATCTTTGAAAAGGACATTTTAAAGTCTATCTTGAAGTATAATGTAGTGCTGTCTGTAATAGGACTATATCTATCCACATAAAAGTAAATTCAACTAATACAACTATTATTCAAATTTATACACCAACCACAACAGTCAGTGATGAAGAAAGTGAAGTATTCTATCAACTTCTTCTATCTGAAATTGATCAAGCATGCAATCAAGATACATGGATAATGATTGGTAATTGGAACGCAAAAGTTGGAAAGAAACAAGAAGGAACAGTAGTTGGAAAATATAGTAGTCTTGGGTGATAGAAATGAAGCTGGAAGACCACCTGATAGAGTTTTACAAGACCAACAACTTGTTCATATCAAATGCCATGTTAGTCTGGGTAGACCAGAGAAACAAATCCATATGTGTATAAGAGAGAGTTTTATATAAAAGGTAATTTTACATTAATAAAACATCCCAACCCAGTCCAGTCCAAGCCCATAAGTCCGGTATTAGCCCATATGTCCAATATCAATCTATAAAGTCCTCTTCAGACTCATGAAACACATGCAATGTCGCCGAATGCAGGACAACCACAGACCAGCGGCATTGTAAGCATCTCAGCTCTGGCAGGGGTCTCCACATGGCTTCTTCAGCTTCCAGGGCTGCATCAGGGTAGGTCCATGTGGCTTCTCCTCAGGGGTGGTTTGAAGGGAGTCAGCAGAGTAAGAGAGGTGCCTCCCACCTCCAAGGATGAAATACCGAATTTCCCCAAATTCTCAGGAGAAGGCCATGCCCATACAGAGGCCTCATTGGCTATGATTCAATTGATAGGGTAGACTCCACCCTTTCATTCTTAATCCTCTCAAATCCCAAAAAGACACCAGATTATCTAACTACCACAAATGCCTTTTTCCAACAACATTAAAGGTGACTATAAACATAGACTTCTCCAGACCTAATTCAGAGAAATTAAATTTGATTACATCTGGGAGGAAGTATGGGTTTTCTACTCCCCTAAACAGTTTGTCTCTGACACCCACAGGGGGTTGCTCTGAGTCAGCATTGACTTGATGGTAGTGAGTTTGGTTGGTTTGGTGAGAACAGAAGGTGGAGAAGCTCAATCGCATAATCTATGGGTCACTGTGGAACAGACCATCAATTGGTCATATGCAAAATCAGGTTGAAGCTGAAGAAATTTAAAACAAGTCAAAAATAGCCAAAATACAACCTTGAGTATATCTGAATTTCAAGAACATATTTGACTCATTAAACACTAATGAGAGAAGTCTTGATGAGCTCTGGGATGGCATCAAGAACATCATTCATGAAAAAAAATCAAAAGGTCATTAAAACAGGAGAAAAAGAAAAGATCAAAGTGAATATCAGAAGAGATTGAAATTTGCTCTTAATCATAAAATAAGGCAAATAGAAGTCAGCATTGACTTGGTGGTAGTGGAAGTGATGCCCTGGGTGATGGTTAATAATTTTCTGTAATATAAAATGACAATGATGCCTCTAAAGTGAATGTGAGACATACATAAAGCTAGATTCATGAATGGATTTGGGGCTTGCACTTAATTCTAGCCAAATCTAAGAACAATTATTTCTTATGACATGACCCTGCTTGATGCTCACCCTCATGAAAAGATATGGATACTATGGCAAAATGTAGTGAAGAAATTAGATGGTGCCCAGAATCTGAGGTCTTAAAGTCTAGTTTTCAAACAAGCAGAGATTTAAGTGCAGCATCAAGTAAGTCCACATGGAAGAAGTACACCAGACTATGTGATCCAAGGATTATAAATAATAACCCATGCCTAAAAGGAGGGACTGATATCAGAGCTTCAACTGTGGACTCCTGGTGTGCAGAAAGTTATTGATGATAGTGGAAGCACAAAATCCATTTTCAGGATCCACACATGGTAAATCCCTTCTGCTCATAGTTGAGGGATGTGAATAGTCCTAGTATCAGACATTGCAAAGTCAATTATGGCAGATACAGTTAGGCCAAAAAGTAATATATTATCATTTTATCTCTCTTTGACTCATTTTAAAGCTGTTTCATTAAAAAACATAAAGGGGAATAGGAAATATATGTGGACCAAGCCCTGGCGAATCCCTTCTGGCCATAGACCAGGGATATGAATAAGCTTACTATCATGCAGAATACATAAGAAAGTGGATTGTTGCAGATGCAATTAGGTTAAAATTTAGCACCCCATCAAGTAATCCCCTTTATGATCCATTTAAATTTGTTCTAGTTTTTAATGTTTTCTGCTTTCTTTTCACACTTGAGGGATAACTTTGATGGATATTAGGTTTTTTGTTGATGATTCTTTTCTTGTATATCTCATTTTATTGCTTTCTTGCCTGCATGGTTTCTGCCAAAACCTCTGAGCTTGTTCTTATTCGTTGCTTTTGTAGGCAACTCCCGGATCCCCCACCCACCCCTTATGTGACACTCTCAGGTTTCTTTCCTTGTCCTTGCTATTAGAAAGTTTGACTTTGGTATTTTCTTTTGGGGTCTGTAATATTGAGAATTTGTTCAACTTCTTCGGTAGTTATTTTCTCATGTTTTATATTATTAGGGAAGCTTTCTTCCAGCAGCCCTTAGGCTATTTTCTCTGTTGTTGTTTTCTTCTTGTTATAGAATGTGTATCATGCATATGTTACTCATTACAATAGCTTCCCCACATAATTCTTAATCCTTTCTCTTATTTTTTGCTGACTTTTCTTTTTGTAGATTGATATCAACAGATATGTTGTCAACCTCACTAACTTAGTCTTTCACCACTTTCTACCTCTCTTTAAGTGTTGACTCATTTTAATATCTTGGTATTAACCTATGTGTCTCTGTTTGTTGGTTTCTCATGTTTCCTAATTTTTGTATTTGTTTTGTCAGATTATTCTTACAGTGTTTTCCTTAGTTCTTCTTCTTCTTTTTTTTGCATTTTCCCCCCATAGCTCCCTTGGGATTTCTTTCCATTTATTGAAAGTATTTGAGCATCGTTATTCTGAGTTATTTTTCAAGTAGTGCCGATGCCTTTTCTTCTTCATGAGGATCTCTTTTCTTTGTTCATTGATCACCCACTTGTGCTTGACTCTGTGTGTGAACTGAAATGATCTGTTTTCTCCAAGATATGTTGTTTTGATGTTTGTTTTTATTTGCTGATCACATTAGAAAAGAATGTGGGGTGGCCTTTGACCACTAGTTTTACCTGTGAAAGGTACAGGGTTCACTTGGACATGTGGGGACAGTTGATTCCATCAGATGGAACCATAAAGGAATAATAAAAAAGAAAACGCGCGCACACACACACACACACACACACAAAACCAGATGAAGCAAATATACCCAGATGCCCCTAATCCAGAATCAACAGCAACTTTCCTTTCTCAGTTACTGCTACATGCTTGTGAAAAGTCCGTGCTGGGTGCACACAGTAGGAGTATATTTTGGTGAGTAAGCATGGGAGTTGGTGACCCCTCCAGTCAACAGAGGCTTGTGGAGATTTAGATATAACTTCTGGTCTCCTATATCTTCCCACATATGGTTTATCTAAACAACAAAATATTCGGGTGATAACACAGACAAACAAAACAGAGAAAACCACCAAAACCCATCATCAGCATGGACAGCTCCTTTTGGTCAAGGCCGTCTTCCAGAGGCTGACTTGTGTGGTTGCCAGAGACAGGGGCAACGAGGATAATTTTACTCCTTTGTGGGCAGCTGACCACAAGAAAAAAACTTGACTATCAAGGAAAAAATGAGAGGAAGAAAAACAAAGCCACACACACACACACACACACACACACACAAGCTACTCCTCCAGCTACTGAGTCACCTGACACCTGAGCCTAGGCCACTGCCTATAATCAGAGTTTTTGCCAGAACTGAGTACCAGTGCCTGAGTCAAGTAGTAGATCACAGCCCCTGCCATTGTCCTACCCCAAACATGTGGGCCTGTGTCCCTTACAGGCTCCATGGTGCCATTGCCAACCCAGCTTAATTCACACTCCCTCCTCCCTCCTTTTCCTTTTTTTGCCTCCCATTCTGTACAGTGATCCTATCAAGTATAGCTCTTTTTCAGTGTATTCACTGCCCTAGGGTGTTTAGGAAGGACTGCAATTGTCTTCTGGGTAGACTAGTTTGGGTTCCAGGCATTTCTCCATTCACCTAGCAGGTGGCCCATCTTTCTTTTTGCTGGGCATGTTAGAGACCTCACTGTGTGAGGGGCTGTTTGGCTCCGACTTGGCCAGCTGAGAATTCACTGTTACTGTTGATTTTCTTTTGTAGGTTCACTCTTGTTTCCTGTCAGGGTTTAGCTCACATAATTTTCTTTCTTTAGAGATTTAGGACTCTAGGTTTTTCCTCTATATCTGTTTTTTCCCCACTCCATATTTGGAAAAGGGATGTAATGTAATGTAATGTGTCTGTCTAGCCCAGGGGTGGAGAATCTTTTTTTCTGCCAAGATCCATAAGTACATTGATAACATCATCTGTGGGCCATACAAAAGTATCAACTTAGAAATTAGCCTGCTATATTTGGTCAAACATTTAATCAACTCAGCCTTAATATGATGCTGGAACTGCTTCTCTTTAGTGAGGAGTGTGATGTGAGCTGGTATTGATGATGTCTGTACTTGCAACTCCTTTTCCAGATTTGTGTCAGTCTGTCTGGAGCACAGTCAATTATTTACACTGGTGATTTGTTCCAAATACAGATGCATATTTCAGTTCATATCTCCTTGCTGTGAGGAATTCATAATTGCTAATATAATAAATGTTTATAGAACTCAAGTAGTGGGAGGCTGTTTTACCTAGTTTTCAGATAACCATTGCTTTGCAGCTGGATGGTCCTTCGATTCCATTTGTTTACTTCTTAAGTCCTTGAATCTTTCATTAAATGCCTCAATTAGTTTCACACATTCACCAATATATATATAAGTTTCCTAGAAGGTTTGGTCCTCCCAGAATGGGGAACTTCATCCTGTTATTCCTTTCATGCTGAATTTCCCACAGCCTTAATTTAGCTTCAAATGATTTCATGTTTGAAAGCGGGTCACTGAACAGTGCTGGTTGGGGCCTTGCAGAATGACATTCAGCTCTTAAAGGTATTTGGTAACACCCACCATGATTGGTAAATCACATCACCACTTGCTATCATTGAGTTCCCTGACAAGTGTTTTCCTTCGTCTCCGGGAACTGCTTGATTTCAGCCCCAGTTCCTAAAACCTCATGAGCATGTTCCTGTGACTCAGCTACCACCCTTCACAGTGGTAAGAAAGATGACTTACTCAGAGTCAAGAGCATTTGTAACTCCTTAAACTGGCGTCTGGTAAACCTCTCCTCTTGACAAAATGTATGCACGATACGATTGTTGCTATCGCATTTTTGAGCCCGATGACTGTGCACAGAGACTTTTTTGGTGTATGATGCAGTGGCATATAAGTAAATCACTCAGATCAAGAATGAGAGGATTCAGTACTTTCTTGACAAACGCTATGAACCCATTTTGTGAACCACCTATGGCTGGGACTCCATCTGTAACAAGGCCTCTTAATTTTTCAAATGTTAGCTTAAATTTTTTCACTGACTAAACAAGTCTCTCAAGCAAGCCCTCATCTCCTGCAGTGTCATGCATGGTTTCCACTGATAGCAGTTCCACTTCTGTGTAAAACTCTGTAGTAGCCCATGAATGTAAAAGGCTAGTTGGGCAGTATTGTTATATTTGTCATCTCCTCACAAGCCAGAGGAAAAACAAGTGAAATTTCCTGCAACATTCTTCAGTGTTTTTTCATTGTCTTGTGCTGTCAGTACTCTGATCTGAGATGGTTCTACAAGAAAAACTAAGGCTCTGGAAGAGTTTTACTTCTGTGGTAGCAACAGTGCAACAGGCGTCATGACCTCTTTTACAAACGCTCCCCTTAGATGTGCTCTCAGCTTCTTTTTTATTAGCTCACTCACTACGTAACTCATCTGAATAACATCGTCTCTGCCACAACGATGCTTGGTGCACAAGGCCACTTGTGATTTCACATTCCGCTGAAGAGCACTGATTTTATCCAGACACATTTGGCATCCCAATTAAGTGGGTTTCGTATTTTTTGAGCTGACTGAAGCTCCAGGTGGGCTTTTATCATGATTGCTAAGGAATCACCACCAACTAGGTACACAGGTTTGTCTGTGCCTTCCACAAAAACCAAAAATGATTTGTACATTTCTCTTGGAATGATAAACACTTTGCATCAAATTTTCTTATAAGCACTTACGTTTTAATAACTATACAGGGTGTGTGTCACCAGCAACATTATTATTTTGTTTCAATCATTGTTCTAATCCTGCATCTTGGATTTGAAACATATCAAATGTTTATATTATCATGAATTCTTGACTCTTTCCTGCATTATAGCCTCTTGCATTGTGTTCTCATACACCTGCCCTGGCAATGATCTTACCAATTATATCTTTGGATTCGTCTTATTTTGCCCAGCAGCATCAGAGTCCCAGCACTGAGAGGCCATGTTTGAGACAACTTGAAACACATCGTCCCTCTTCATCCCTCAAGAATAAGCCAAGATCCGGTCAAGTTGTTCTAGGTGGTTGCTGTGTTGCAGCATTGCTACTGGACACACGTGCGTGTGCCTTTTCAAGCAAAACAGACAGATTTAGACTTCCAAGGATCAAAGGTAGGTGAGCCGATTCTGAATGCCTGATGGGCTTTACTCAACAAGATTTAAGCCTTATGTTCAGGAACTTCAGCAGAGCCCTGACTACTCTTTGGTGAAGCTTGCGTGCCTGTTCTAGGTTTAGACCCTGAGTAACCTCTGGACAACTGAAAAAGGCCCTGCATTGTCATCGCTGTCAGCCCCACTAGTGTAGGCTAGTGAGTCCTTTTATTGTGCTAAAATAGGGCAGCATGACTGGAATTAGAAATGAAAATAGCAGTTGCTTTTGTCCTCCAGGAGCTCTAATTAGCCATCATCATCCCTCTTCTGGGCCAGAGGGGGGAGTGTGGGACTGCTCTCAAACCTGCAGCTTCCTGCAGGCATGTGGCTGAGGCTGTAACACCTGCACTTCTGAGCTGAAATATTTTTAGCTGGAATCTCTCCCCCGTCCCTTATCTTGTTTTCGGGGCCTTCATTATACCCTTCCTTTTGCAACAGCTTCCTCCCTGGTCTTTGATTTCCAACCTCTACTCTTTCTAACTCTGCTGCCACAAAATAGCCAAATTCATCGCCCTAAAACACAGCTGCTCCAATCATATAGTGCTCCCCACCCCCATGTCAGTATGCTCCCTCATGCTACATGTAAATTACAGCCTAACAGTCCACCAGCCCAGAAAGCTTTATATAAAGGGATGCAAGCCCCCTTCTCAGCATCCTGCCTGCACCTGCTTTCTGTAGCCACTCTCACCCAGAGCGAGAGGGGATCTGCCTTCTGGCTCAATTTAGGTTCCTTCCAGTTTCCTTACTTTGAACACGATGATATGATCACCATGGAGCTTTAGTGAGAATATATTAAAACTGCCAATAAAATGACATTTTGCTAGGTGTGGGGAAAGGCTTAGGAGGGACTCTCTTTTTAAAATCATTTTATTAGGACTTAATTCAGACGTCATACTATTTGTAATTCAATCATATCAAGTAATGTTGTATCATTGCTACCACAATCAGTTTCAAAACATCTTCTTCCTTCTTGTACTTCTTGATAGTAGCTCTCCCTTAGCCCTCACCTCCCCTGCTGCACCCCACAGGAGTCATTATTCCAGTTATTGTCTCTATAGATCTGTCCATACTGGGTTTCATATAATGAAAACCATAAGAATACAGAACAGAAAATCAAGAAGGCTACCAACAATGACAAAATACAACAAAGGTAATTCTCAATAAGAAAAAAAACCCACAGAAAATATTAAACATGAGCTCAAACCCAAAGTGTGTCAGAAGGAAGATCACATCACAAGGTTTTTACCATTCAACTCAATGTTATCATTTCAATCTACGACAGTTGTCTCTCCAATATTTTCTGTCTGATAACCAGATTATTCCCATCCCTTAATTATTGCCAGAGGGAAATCACTGGAGGCTAATTCTCTGTGTAGATCCTGCAAATGTATTTTGGGCTTCTACTATCATCCATAGCCTTTTGCATGCCAGAATCTCATAATTTAAGCTCTGATACTATTCCCTCTTCGGATTTGGATTACATAATTTACAATCATTGGATCACAGATATCGGTGTGTTTCTTCTGTGTGGGCTGAATTGAAGTTTCACTTAGGAGGCTGCTTGTTTGAAAACAAGCCTTTAAGATCCAAATGCTATTCTTTATGATAGTTGGACATCATCTAATGTCTTCACCTCCCTTTCCTTTAGCACCGTATCTTCCAGGTTTCCTTCATGAAGACAAGTATCGATCAGGGCTATGCCCCAAGAACTAATTGTTCGTAGATTGGAGCTAGGATTAAGTGTGAGCCCCAAATCTATTCCTGAGAGAATCTTATTGATCATCTCAATGGAGCACAAGGATCTTCTGTGTATAGTGTCATTGATTAGCCCATGGTAATCATTTTAAAATACTCCCGTGAGAAAGGGAGCTTGAACAAGCGTAGGGTAACTACAAATCTCAATATATGGATTATTGATTTGCACAGAATAAATCCTTGTGGACTGGACACCCTTTACGAAAACAGTGGGAGTTAGTTGTGAGGCAAATTTACAATAATATTCACTGACAATGTCAGACACAGGTCTTCCCGAATAATACACACCTTAATACAAGTAGGGCATTGGAGTAGTAAGTAAATGTTAGTCCATATTGGTTAGCCCGAGATGACTACAGAAACAAATTCAGAGACATTCATATATGTGCAAGAGAGAACTTTATATCCAAGAGCAATTGTATACTGAGAAAACATCCCAGCTCAGTCCAGATCAAGTCCTTAAGTCCAATATTAGTCAATATGTCTGATAGTACATATTCCTCTTCAGACACACATTGACACTGACAATGATGCCAAATGCAGGAAGATCACAGGCTGCTGGTTGAAAACTATTGTGGATCCAATGGTCATGGAAGCATCACAGGGCTGTCTCCGCATGTTTCTACTGAATGGCTCCTCCAGCTCTCTGAGTGTGTCTGTTCAACAGGAAGGTAAAGCAGAGAGAGGATATTGCCTACTTCCAGGGAGAAAGAGAGGAATTTCCCAGAATCCTCATGAGAAGGCCACATCCACAAGGAGGCATCAGCTGGCTGTGACCTAATGGACAAGCTAGATTCTACTTCTGCACTTATTTCTGAAGTTGACATGAAATGATATAACTACCATACGTGCCCACAGACAGTTCAATACTCTTGGTTGAGCTGTCTTCTACTCTTCATACACCATGTAGTTTCATTCTTAGGTTACAGGTGTGTTTGAGGTAAAGCCCAGTTCACCTACTGGGGTTTGCACATTGCATCCCTCTGGAATGGCCTTTGAAGGGTGTTGTGTGCCTTGAACATCCAGAATTCAATGTCCCAGTATTCTATGGCATATGGCTTAGGTCCTCAGGGGGTGTATAGAAAGAGCAATGTGGCCTATTAGGATTATAGTACCAAGCATACTTCCCGGTAGGGTCCTTAAAAGTATTGTTAGTCTTCAGTGATCCTATTGGGGAGGTGAGCACACAGTGATATGATTTTTTGTTCTTTGATGTCCAATAACTGATCCCTTCGGCACCTCGTGATCACACAGGCTAGTGTGCTTCTTCCATGTGGGCTTCGTTGCTTCTGAGATAGATGGCCACTTGTTTACCTTCAATCCTTTAAAGACCCTAAACACTATATCTTTTGATAGTCGGGCACCATCAGCTTTCTTCACCACATTTGCTTTTTCACCCGCTTTGTTTCAGCGGTACACAACTACTACTGTAAGTGAAAAATGAACACAGCAAAACAAGCAAATTTACCAACCTTCACTACCCCCAACCAAAAAAAAGAAAATAAAAACAAACTGATAAAGGGTTCTAAACATGATTTCATACATCAAGTTCATAAAATGCTTTGAATCACTTTTATGGATGACTTAAGAGGTTTGAAAAACAAGTAATTGAAGGGAAAACTTCAAAACAAATGCTGCCATTTACAAATTAACCCATAGTTAGACTTCGTTGGTTAAAAGCTAGGCTTAAGGGCAAAGCAAGGAAAAAGGCAATACCTTTAAGCAGATTGGGGTTTTTATCTGGAAGTTCCAATAAATGCTAAAATATGTAACTATTTCAAAGCATCTGAAAAGTCCAACATATGAGCTTACAAAATAAGAATATGCCATTGGTTGAATGGGGATCTGACATTAGGAAGACCAACAATTCATCTGGATGCTGTATTTAAGCAATGCCCCTTTATTCAACAATCTTTGAAGGAGTTCTGGTAGTAGTAATGAAAAAGTAAATGAAGAGCAGATATCAATTGCAATTTCTTCGTGTTTCCTTGTATTGAAGTCAGTGATGACACTGGTGTTTTTCCTTACTCATCTAACAAATAATTTACCTTTAGAGAAATATAAGGCTTGAAAGTATATGTAAATCCCTGCAGAGATGAACTCCAACATCTCTTTATTGAGGCATCAAATGTTTGACATTGTAAATAGAGGTATTCTGATACTGTGTCATTGTTTATCTGCCATCCCCTAAGTGCCAGCTTCAGTTCTGTCAGTTACACCCTCAGGTGAAGCAGAAGTACTCTTTACCTGGCCTTTTGTGTTCTTAGAATAGGCTCTGTTGTTGAATTGCTGCCATTTCACCTTCTGGCCCTCTCTTTCCTGCCCAAGTTCTTTTATTTTTTGTGCTTTTTTCAAAGCTTTGTTCTTTTTATATTCATGCTGCTGGGCAAGCATTTCTTTGTTTCACATGGGTTTGTTGCCACGGCCCTCTTTTGCTTTGTGTCCTTCTTCTACAGGTTTGAGGTTCAACAGGGCAGTCCCTTTAGCATGGCCATAGTCAGCAAAAGGTGACGGCAGGGATGCCATTGTCTCCTCAATCTCCGCTTCACACCACCGTCCATCTTCACGCCAGGGTGCCATATACTTGTCTCCTACTTTCCAGGAATATGTTGGCTTGATAGACAGAAAAGTGTTGGAGCTTATAAGAGTTTCAGAAGGGTGAATTAAATAAAGGCCTTTGGTTAGTTTTATAACTTCTTGTAAATCAGCGGTTCTCAACCTGTGGGCCTCAACCCCTTTGGGTGTGAATGACCCTTTCACAGGGTCCACCCAATTCATAACAGTAGCAAAATTACAGTTATGAAGTAGCAACAAAAATGATTTTATGGTTGAGGGGTCACCACAACATGAGGAACTGTATTAAAGGGTCGCGGCATTAGGAAGGTTGAGAACCACTCTTGTAAATCCTTTTTCAATTTTAGCAAATCTTCATTTTGTCTATTCCCAGATAATGCAGCTTCAACTTGCTGGAGTGGAGCTTTGTAGATTGCCAGCTTCTTTGCTACATCCTCTGACATCTTGTGTGGGGCTGGGGCCAGGCAGCAGGAAAGGTCTATAAACATGCTATATTCTTCCATTTATGTAGGAATCTTCTAGTTTTTTGTACTAATGATCTGTATGTAGTTTTCCTTGTACAGATCTTTTGTTTCTTTGGTTTATTCTTAGGTATTTCAACTTTTGTGTGGCTATTGTGCATGGTATTATATTCTTGGTGTCTTTTTTTTCTTATCACTATTACATAGGAGTTCAATTGATTCAATTGATTTCAATTTCAATTTTCAATTGATTTCTGCTTGTTAATATTGTATTCTGTGACTTGGCTAAATTACTCAATTGTTTCCAACAATCCTTTTGGGGTTCTCTCTGTATAAAATCATATTGTCTACAAATAGTGAGAGTTTCACTTTTTCTTTGCCCAGTTGTACTCCCTTAATTTCTTGTTTCTGTTTTATGGTTCTGGCTTCCAACATAATATTGAATAAGAGTGGTGATAAGATGAATCTTTTATCTGGTTTCATTTTCAATTTGAATGTTTTCTGCTTTTCTCCATTGAGTGTAATGTTGGCTATTGATTTTTCATATACTGCCTTTAATGCGTTGAAGACTTTCTATTCCTATCTTATTGAGTATTTTTATTAAGAATAGGTGTTGGATATTTTGAATTGTTTTTCTGCACTGATTGATATGATCATGTGGTTCTTATCCTTTATCTTGTTTGTGTGACAGATTACATTAATTGTTTTTTGAATGTTGAACCATCCTTGCAGCCCTGATATGAATCACACTTGGTCATGATGCATTTATTGTTTGATATGTTGTTGGATTCTATTGACCAGGATTTTGCTGACACTCTTCATCTATGTTCATGAGCGTTATCGGTCTCTAGTTCTCTATCTTCGTAGGGGCTTTGCTTGATTTTGGTATCAGGGTTATGCTGGCTTTGTAGAATGAGTGGAGAGCTTGCTGACCCTTATTATATATTATATATGACCTTATATATTCTGGAATAATCTCTGTAGAATTGGCAGGATTCTCCTCTAAAGCCATCTGATCTAGGTGCTCTTTTTTTTTGGGGGGGGCGCGGATTTTCTTGATGACCTTGTCTATTTCTTCTTTTGCTATGGGTTTGTTCAATTGTTTTATGTCTATCTGCGTTAATTCAAGTAGAGGGTATATTTCTAGGTACTTGTCCATGTCATCTAGATTATTGAATATTTTGGAATACAGTATTAT
>NW_022111379.1:27867320-27868878 GCF_000313985.2 Echinops telfairi
GTAAGGCTGGTTTTGTTTTTACAAATTGTCTAAATACTTTGTTTTAAAATATGTTGATTTCCCCTTCAAATTTGATGGATAACTTTACTGATATAGGATTTTTGGTTAACAGTTTTTGTCTTTCGCATTGTGTCATATGTTGCTCCATTTTCTTCTTTGCTGCATGGTTTCTTTGGAAAGGTCTGAGCTTATTCTTATCTGTTTACCGTTGTAGGTGATTATTCTTTTTCTCTCTAGTTGCTATCAAGATTCTGTCCTTTTCCTTGAAGTAGGATAATTTGACTACTATATAACTTAATGGGTTTTCCCCCCCTGGGGTCTAACCTTTATGGTGTTCTCTCTGCTTCCTGGATGTTTATTATCTCCTCCTTTGTGATATTGGGAGAAATTTCTTCCATGAATTCCCTTATTATTTTACCTGTAGATTTTGTTTTGGTATTTCAGTGAGATGTACATTATATCTCTTCCTGGTGTCCTCCATCATCTCCAGGCTTTCACCAGCTCCATTTGCTTTTTTGTTTGTATGCTTTTGATTGTTTCTCTTGTTTGACGAAGTCTGCGTGGTTTCTTCAAGTTCACTGATTCAATTTGCCATTTCTTCCATTCTATTGCACAGTTCTTTTACCATGCTTTTAATTTCTGTTATCTCATTGTTTAGCTTCTGTGTTTCATTTGTGTGTGAGGTTTTAGTGTCTTAATTTCTTCCTTGTTTTCAGGATTGATCCCCATATATCTTGTATGGTTACTCCTTTTTTTTCACCAGTGTAAAGGACTACTTTTCAAAGTCACTCCTAATATAAGCAGGAAGCTCAGCATGAGCTGTGCCCTCCAAAGGCCCTGAACTAGGTGTATAAGTAACTCATCAGGAGGTATATACCTTCCAAGTACAGCTGCAACTTGACCCTGCCCCATTCTTCATCATCAACATTAGATTTTTGCCTCCTTTGCTAAGATTTATGTACTCTCTTAGCCTTTGCCCATTCATGTATGACCTGATCCCCTACCTCTCACATTTCTGCCCTCAGAGCTTTACATTAGGTAAAGGCACTCACACAGCACTGTAACAAGAGTGTTCCAACCACACCACATCTTACCTGTACTTCAGGATAACCCCAGCCCATTTTCATTCTCTCCAAGATTTTTGGCTGAATTTGTCAGGGTGAAATATATTTCCTGGTAAGATACGAGTCTCTATCAAAAAGCACAATACAGGTGATGTGTAATTTCAGTGTGATAAGCTAGAGTATCATGTGCAGAAAGACTGGTCCTGGTTACATTAAATGACTGCTTCCTGACCAATCCTACCTGTATGCCCTGAGACCTGGCCCAGGCTGGTATCTCCTTTCCATCATCTGTGCTGTGCCAGAGAGTGTGAACCTATCCAAAACCAGAGACAATGCAAAACTAAATAGTAAAGGCCAGTTATCATAATGGAAGAAGGAAGAAAAGAAAAAAGTAGTAAAATGCCTATATCCAGTTACATTTTGTCCAAAATTCCATTTCACCCTGTGAGTCATGACAATAGCTACAAAGAAGAGAGCAGAAGAGGAACAGAGGC
>NW_022111379.1:27869792-27879589 GCF_000313985.2 Echinops telfairi
TTCTTCACCACATTTGCTTATGCACCCATTTGTCTTAAGCAATCATATCAGGGAGGTGAGAACACAATATGATTTTTGTTCTTTGATGCCTGATAACTGATCCCTTCCGTACCTGTGGTCACGCAGGCTGGTGTGCTTCTTCCATGTGGACTTTGTTGCTTCTGAGCTAGATGACCACTTGTTTACCTGCAAGCCTTTAAGACCCCAGATGCTATATCTTTTGATAGCCGGGTACCATCAGCTTTCTTCACCACATTTACTTATGCACTCGCTTTGTCTTCAGCGATTGTATCAGGAAGGTGAGCTTCATGGAATGCCAGTTTAATAGAACAAAGTGTTCTTGCATTGAGGGAGTACTTGAGTGGCGGCCCAATGTGTGACAGAATGTTTGCATGGATTTTTATTTGGTGAGCACAGGCAGATCTACCATTACTTGCCAACAAACAACAATGGTCTTGCCCTTGCTTTGTTTCAGAGAAATCACTTCCACTCAATAATAGACTGTAGTTTTTTATCTCAGAACCTCATGGACACTGGGACTCCTTCTTTAATTCTCACACTTCACACATCCCCAGTTTCTATTTCTTCTCAAATGAGTTTGCCTCTTCTCAAATGGCTCTTCAGACTTATTTTTCCATCCTGTTATGCCTGGCATTCTCTTTTTCTATCTAAGTTCTTATTCTCCTATCACCTGCAAGTCTAGTCAGAGTGATGACCAGGAATCCACAGGAGCAACATTAGGAGTAAATTTTATTAAGTAAATTTTATTTGGCACCCATGTTTACAAGGCTAACAGATTGATAACAGCATGAGGTGGCAAGGCCTTGTATTAATTGGAATTCTTCTCCTTGGAGACTCTATTTCCATGAAAGTTTGTTGGGTAAGTCACATTGGTAAAATAAATATGCAGAATTCTTTTCTAGCACCAGCCAGTTCATTCTATAAAGAAAAAAGCAACCATTTCACTTTATTTCAGAATCCCATCTAACCTTTACCAGAAAAGTACCAACTAAATTCAGACTATCCCTCCCAAAATTTAGTTCTAATATCTCTAAAGTGTTGGGCTGTGTTTTACTTTTATTTTGACAGGATTTTCTAACCATTCTTAAAAGGTGGGGAAAACCCCCCACAATCTTTCCCATTTTAATGTGCTAAAATATCTCCTAGGGTTCTTGTTAAAATACAAACACGGACTCCATCAGTGAGGTGAGGCAGAGGTTCACACTGACTTCAGGGGAAGTAGCCGCTGCTATAGGAGGACCACACTTTGAGTGTCAAGAGATCAGCTTCTGTTAGAATTTGGCACAATTCTGTAGTTCTCAAATTTATTTATAGAAGTAAGATATCAGTTGCATGATTCTTATCCTCTAGTAGTGATGATTATCCCTAAAGAATGACAAATGGGATAGCACATTCTCCCATCCTAAAGAGGAGACCAGCAGCTCCCTGCTCTACTACATCCAAGGAAGCTTAGTTTGGAGGAGCAGTGATGAATATTTTTAGATGCAGTTAGAATATTCAGGCCAATTTATTAGTAGTAAATTTGTCCCGGTTCTTTCAACTTTTGCTCTAGTTAACTCATTAAAGACCCATCACGGCCTACTAGCAATGCCCCTGAGTCAACACCACTTGCCTCCTTGCACATGACACAAGCACACCTCTTTGTACTCTCATCTCAGTCTGCCACTTCACCAGGCCTATATCTTGATCCCTTCTCCATAATACTTTATTGACCTTTGACTTTACTATCTTGCATCAGAGTTTTCTGGTGCTGAATTCTCTGTGGGAAACATAATTCTAAAAATGGTTCCCAAGATTCCTGTACTCTGTTTTTTAAAATGTAACCCTAATCTAGGACTGCTGTGGAGAAATTTTATAAAGGTAACTAAAGTCTCAAGCCAGTTGAACTCAAGGTACAGAGATTGTTCTGGAGGGCTTTGTCTAACCAGCGGAGTCTTTTAAAAGCAGAGTTTCCCCCAGCTGGTAGCAGAAGATTAAATTAGATTTAAGGTAGGAAAATAATTTGACATGTTGTTTCTGATTTTAAGATGTCCAGGAATGCAAAGGTCAAGAGCAGTTCCTACCTTGCAGTCAGGAAGAAACCCAATTGAACCAAACTCTGCCACCAATTTGAATAAACTGAGAATCCGATTCTTATCAGAAGCTATAAAGTTCAGCCCAACAAGGCCTTGATTTATACTTGTAAGACCCTGAGCGGAGAGCCCTTTAAATCTTCTGGACTACTGAACCGTGAGAAAATAAAAGTGCATTGTTTATTTCCATTTTTATACATCAATGGAAAATGAATACATTCCCCAACTTGACAAAGGCTCTGGAGATATTTACTCTGTCCTCCTACCTTCCCTTTGTTCCACAGCCCCGGACAGAGCTGAGTCCCTACTCTTCCCTCATCTTCCAACTGTCTCCCTGTGGTACCCCACTGTGTGTGATAAGGACCAGATTGCTATAGTTTGTTGTGTTTACAATTAAAAACTTACCACATGGGTAGATGCCCATGTAATCTCCTATTTAGTTCAGAATAAATGAGGCCTAATGAATAGCTTCACTCTGATGACAGCTCAGTTGCACTCAAGTTAAATGACTCTCATAATCAATATAAGTTCTCAGAAATAAGAATTAAGCTGAGTGGGGAAAAGATCTGAGGAAAAAACCCTTATCTGGTGCTGAAATCAATGTTTGTTCTGCCTATTTTGTGGCTGTGCATCGCTTTTCATAAAACAAGAAGGCCGCTATGCTCATATCGACACCTGTGGCAAAAACAATGTGGTTCGGTTCAGTCTCACTTGATGGGGCTCAATTTCCTTGACCACCAACTCACAAACAAGTTTCCCAAACTGCACTTACTGTAGAAGGCTGCAATGTCGAGGATTGTGGCTCTGCAGGCCACAGAGCAGCCAGAGAGCTCTTCTTACTGCCCACTCTGTTCCCTGATTCCTCTTACCCTGACTCCTAGCCAGTTCCCTTTACTTTTGGCCCCCTTTTCTGTTCTCCTTTCCATGGCCCTTCACCTAACCCACCTGTTTAAGAATAATTCTTAGGTGGTAGGCAATTTTGTCCATCTCTACTTTATGTGATGGAAAAAAGGAACTAGCCCCTGGAAATGAGTGAGATTGAAGAAACCATCATCAAGTGCCTTAGTTTTCTACGGATAAATAAGATTTATCAGAGGAATATTTTTAATACCCACCGCCGCACAACGGCCACCTTGAGCAAGTGGTTACTTACCTATTCATGTATCAATTTATGCACATTTAAACTTGGAGATATGCTTATTTCCACTTCCCTTGAGTGTTTGACAAGGGAATGCAGGGAAGGCAATTAACATATTGTTATGATGAGCACAGGGTATGTACTAAGAAATAGCAGTCATTTCAACTATTCAAAATATCATGTGAAAATAATGTAACTTTGTCCTGTAAAATATTAAATATTTTTCCAAACCACTGGCCCTCTTTGGGGAACTTTTTCTTTGCTTCAAGGCCACTGTGTGTACTGTCTCAGGCTCAGGTTCCTAATGGGACTTGAGGATTAATCATTACATGTTCAGTAATTTTGTGAGTGGGTTTGTGTCACATAAGTAGTTCTAAATCAGCTGTGGTAGAAAAATATATACCATGGTAATTGGGAAATGCTACAATGCAGAACTTGATGTTTCTCTTTTCCCTGAATCCAGGAGCTCTGGTGGTGTCCTTGGTTAAGCATTGAGCTGTTAGTGGAATCCATCGGCCCCACCAAGGAAGACAGTTGAGAGGCAGTCTGTTTTCATAATAAGTTACAGCCTCGGAAACTCCGTGAAGTAGTTCTGCTTTGCCCTCTAGGGTCACTACATGAGTCAGAATTGACAGGATGGCTGTGGGTTTCTGTAGTATGTTTCTTTGCTGGCACACCGCTGATTTCAGGGCTCACCCTCCTCTTAGGAGGCTGTTAAACATTTGTTGTTGTTGTTTAGTACCAGAGTCGGCTCTGACCCTTAGTGACCCTATGTACAACAGGACGAAACACCGCCTGGTTCCTGCGCCCTCCACACAATTGTTCCCATACGTGAGCCCATTGATGCAGCCACTCTCACTCCATCTCTTGGAGGGCCTTCCTCCTTTTCAACGTCCTTCCACTTTACCAAGCACGCTGTTCTTCTCCAGGGACAGGTCTCTCCTGACAAGGTGTCCAAAGTATCTAAGATGTCTTGACATCCTTGCCTCTAAGGAGCACTCTGACCTTACTCTTCCTATACAGCTTGGGTTGTTCTTGGTACTTTCAATATTCTCCTCCAGCGTCACAATTCAAATGGATCTATTCTTCTGTGGTCTTCCTTATTCAAAGTCCAACTTTCGTATGCATATGATGCAATGGAAAACACCATGGCTTGGGTCAGGCGCATCTTAGTCCTCAAAGTAACATCCATGCTCTTTAATACTCTGAAGAGGTCTTGTGCAACAGATTTACCTAATGAAATATGTCTTTTGATCTCTTGACTGCTGGTTCCATGAGCATTAATTATAGATCCAAGCAAGACAAAATCCTTGCCAACTTCAATTTTTTTTTCCGTTTATCATCATGTTATCTATCGGTCCAGTTGTGAAGATTTTGCTCTTCCTCACATTGAGTTGCAATCCACACTGAAGGCTACACATCTTGATCTTCATCAGCAAGCGCTTCAAGTCCCCCTAACTTTCAGCAAGGAAGGTGGTATCATCTGCATACCAAAGGTTGTTAATAAGCTTTCTTCCCACCTTGATGCCATACTCTTCTTTATATAACCCAGCTTCTCTGATGATTTGCTCAGCGTGCAGATTGAATAAATATGGTGAGAGGATACAACCCTGATGCACACTTTTCCTGATTTTAAACCATGCAGTATTCTATTCATACAAATTGTTCTATTCATACAACTGCTTTTTAAAATCAACATACAAGTTCTGCATGAGCACATAGAGTGTTCTGGAATCCCCATTCTTCTCAAGGTTACTCACAGTTTATTATGGTCCACACAGTCAAATAACTTTTCATAATTAATAAAACACAAGTAAACATCTTTCTGGTATTGTCTGCTTTGAACCAAGATCCATCTGACATCAACAATAGTATCCCTTGTTCCTTCCACATTCTCTTCTGAATCGGGCCTGAACTTCCTACAGTTCCCTGTCAATGTCCTGAAGAATTCTATACTCTTTCTCTTCTCATTACAGCCCTGCTCCTCTCTCTCTCAATGCTCCATCCATGTCCAATGGAACCTAGCCTCTTTCTCTCCAGACTTGCTTGACTGCCACTGCTCTCCTATATCTTGACTTCAGGGTTTCTGTCGCTTGGCAGACCCTGCTTATTCTGTTTTACTTTTAAAACAGCTTTTTATTTGGAATAAGTTGACGATTTGCAGAGCAGCTCACCAGCCTTACACACAATAGTTCAGACACACCACTATATAAACTGATCCAATGAAGTAGCCTCAATATGCTTGTGATTCCACTTTCTTCCTGCATTTCCTACTTCCATTCCTCCTTTGCTAGTCCTATAAACTTTGTAATTGGGTAACTGCTACCATTTTAGCCTTAAATTGGTGATTATTCTATAACAGCACTAAATATAGTTCTAGACCTGAAAGGTGACAAAGGGCTACAATCTCACGGCTACCCCTTGTCTCCAGCTGGCCTTTAAGGCTGATTTCTTTTTTTATGATTTGTTATGTTTCGTATTTTTCTCTCACTCTATCCAGGATTTCCTAATGTGATCCCTTCAGAGTAGTTGGTAGAAGTAGCCACGCACTGTCTAGTTCTAGTTTCAGCTTGGTGAAGAGTAATATTTGCATGGTCGGTCCCTTAGTCCATTGGGCTCATTAAGTTCATGTCTTTCCACTTTCATCACTCTTCTTTCCTCTGGACGGGGACGATGTTTGCACCTTAGATGTCTGCTCAAGACCTTCTAAGACCTGTCTTGACTCATGCAAATAAGAGCTAGAACCTTTTCTATGTTATGGCAATAGACCTTGGTGTTCTCTGGAACTATGGTTATGATCCTCCAGGCCCAGTGACTCAATTCCTCAAAGAGTTTGGTTAGGCATCAAAAGTATTCATAATTTTGCTTCTCGTATGCTCTAAAATATTCATAGACATATTTTCATCAATGGCAAATGCATATATACAAATATCCTCTGTGAAAGATAGATGATAAGTAGATACATGATAGATAAATAGATAGGTAGGTATACCTAAACAAACAAAAAAACCACCTCACTGCCATTGAGTCAATGCTGACTCATAGCAACCCTACAGGCAGGCTAGAATTACCTCTGGGAGGTTCTGAGGCTGTAACTGTTAAGGGGAGCCCATCTCTTTCTCACAGAGCGGTTGTTGGTTTCAAATTGCTGACCTTGTAGCTTGCAACTCAGTGTATAACCATTACATCGCTAGGGCTCCCTAGGTAGATAGAGAAGGTAGATTGATTTGGGAGTATATTTTCATTCTCTTTCCCACACATGTTCAGACCATTAAACATCTACTCATAGATACTACTATTTGTAGGATAGTATGTATAACAATATTTACCTGTGTTGCTTTGAACTCTTGCAAATCTCCCCCAAGCCTGCCCTACCTCCATCATTTCTTTTTACCATCCTCCTTCTTGGAGTATATTGCCTTCTTCTTCATCCAAGTTAACACCAGCCTGAGACCTTTCTCCTTTCTCTTTTCTTCCCACCTCTAGTAACCATCAAAGTCTGTTTCCTTTTGTGTGAAAACCTCTATATAACTGGTCTCACACAATATTTGTTATTGATTAATTTCACCATTTCACAGTTGCATCATTATTCAACATGTGCATAGTGTTCCATTATTCTTCCACAAATGAGCATTTAGATAATTTCTGAACATCTCTTTCTATCTAGGCTCTTATTTCTTTAGGCTATATGTCAAGTCGAGGGTTTGCTGGCTCATTTGGTATTTCTATTCCCAACTTTTGAGGAGGTGCTATACTATTTTTCACCTGGTTGCACCATTTTGTAATTTCACCAGCAATGTAGGAGGATTCTATTTGCACCAACCTTTACCGACATTTGTTGTTTTCTGTTTTTTGTTATTAATGCTGAGGTGATGTGATAACTCATTTTTGTTTTGATTTGTGTTTTGAATGATTGTGGATCACAAGCATCTCTTTATATTTTTCTTGGCAACCTGAATCTTGTCTTTGGTGAGGTGGCTGTTCCCTTCTCCCTGCCAATCTTGTCACTGCATTCATTTTCTTTTTCTTGTTGAGGTATTCCTATAAATGTTGTAGATTAGTCCCTGATCCTATAAGCTATTCCCCAAATATTTCTCCCAGTAGTTTGCTTCTCTTTTTGTTTTTTTAGAGAAAGCTTTGACACAAAGAGTGTCTAATTTCAGGAGGCCCCAGTCAGCTATTTTGTCTTCTGCTGTGTATGTGTGTTTTCATTAGGTTTGGTAAAGTATTTATACCATGTCTAAAGTCCCCTAAGTTTGTCCCTATTTTTTATTGCTGATCTTAATAGTTCAGAATTTTACATTTAGGTCTTTGATCCATCTTGAGTTTGTTTTTATACATGGAGAAAAATCTGAATCATTTCATTCTTCTGCAGTTGGAAGTCCAGGTTTGACAGTACCATTTGTTGAAGAGATGATCTCTTCTCTGTTTCATGATTTTGGCTCTTTGTCAGAGATCGGTTGTCTTGGGGGGTATGGATTTAACTCTGACTTTACAATACTGTTCCTTGATCTCTGCCATGGTGACTATCTGATGGTGTGGTAGATATAAAAGGAGGCGTTAGATGCCTCCTGCTTTGCTCTTCCTAAGAGATATAATTCTCCAAAGTCTCTTTCCTTTCCATATGAAATTGGTGCGACAGATTTGGTGTCAACTTCATGGTACCTGTATGGAGGTAATTTCTCAACTAGGTGGCGGCCTGGTGATACCTTCTTTTATAAGAGAAAACCTGGGAGTTCCATCCCCCCCCCACTGCCACTTGACCCTTCCTGCTTGCTGGATTTTGTGTCTGCCTCCAGCAATGGCCCCATCTGGGGCAATAAGCATGGGAGCCAACCTGGGAATTGTCAGTGCTCTGACAGATTTCAACCAAACGTGGATTCATGCAGCTCTGCACCCACTGGCCTGGAATTTTCTTACATCCTGCTTCACCTTTCTCTGTCATCAGCCTTCAGTGATGTAAATCTAAGGAAGGCTCTGCCTCGCATCAGACCTTCAGACTTGAGGTGGATTGGACTGGGATGCCTTCCTGATAAAAAAATTATTTTTTGATATAAATGTCTTCCTTGTATGGGTGCCACCGACTTTTTTTTTCTCTCTAGACTGTCCAGCCTAACACAATTGGTGATAACTTTTTTTCATCTCTTAAAAAGGGATGCTGCAATCTGCATCAAAATTTCATTATATCTCGAGAGCACTTTGGGAAGTATTGACTTTTTGACAATGTAAGTGTTTATATCGAGAAGCATGGCATATTCTTCCCTTTATGTAGGTCTCCTTTGGTTTCTTATAGTAGTGCTTTTTGTACATTCCACCCTCCCCCACCCGTTAAATTTGTTTTGTGTTTCTAGTTAAATTTATTCCGAAGTATTTAATCTTTTAGGTGGCCATTTTAAATGGTACTATTTTCCTGATTTCTTTTTCTGGGCTCTCTTTCTTTGTATAAAAGAATACTACAATTTTTGTATGTTGATTGTGTGTCCTGCCACTTTGCTGAATCTCATACTCCAATAATTTCATTGCCAAGTGTGTGATACTTTTAATGTAGAGGCTCATGGGAGCTGCCAATAAAGAAGTTCCTTTCTTCTTCGCCAATTTAGATGCCTTGAGTTTCCCTTTGCTGTCTAATGTTTCTGGCTAAGACTTCAGCACACTCCTGGATATGAGTGGTGCTAAATGACCAGCTTGTTACCGGGTCCCCATTCACAAGAGTAATGTTTTCAGTTATTCACCACTGACAGTAACGTTGGATGTTGGCTTTGTAGATATGCCTTTTGTTATATTGACTAATTTACTTTGTATTTTTATTTTGTTGAGTGTTATTTTTTTTTTCCAGGAATGGATGTTGATTTTATCAAATGCATTTCATAAGCACGAATACAAAACAGACAAGATGATGCCTCCATAAATCCCTTGGTCTTGTAGGAGGTGGTGGTCTAGTGTGGTCAAAATCTTATGAACGATCCCGCTGTACCTTGTGGTCCAGCCCAGGGGTTCCCCCTACTTCCCAAGACCTCACGTTTTCCCTTACTTTGGTGAGGCCTTTCCTGGGTCTTTCCACACTATCTCCTCTAGTAGGAGGGCACCAGGCAATACAGTACCCTGGGACACCTCATCTAAATAGAACAGTTAACAACCACCCAATGTTAACTTACTGGCTTGTGTCTTTGATGATCTCCATTCATATTAATACTCTGGTCATGAACCCAGATGGGCATAGAGGTGTGCTCACTGCAGATTTTGGCCTGGCAGCAGTCACTAAATGAGGGCAACATTATGTGTATTGAAGAAACTCCTGCTTCTTAAAACACAGCAGGAAGGCTTACAGGATTTTTTATATTTTTAATTTTCCTCAATATCAACCCTGCAGGGTCCTGTGTGGGTGCCTAGGGATCAGCTCTATAGACACCCCCACAGTATCCAACTCACACACTATCCTAGGCAACACAGATTTCCTAGTTTTAAAGAAGCATATTTAAAAAATTAATCTGGTGCTTCCTCTGGGTCAGATCAGTGTTTCACTTTCTAACAAAAGGCAGAATACTAATAAATTTTCCTAATTTCTT
>NW_022111379.1:27881377-27883301 GCF_000313985.2 Echinops telfairi
TTTTTGACAGCCAGGTACCATCAGCTTTCTTCCCTACATTTGCTTATGCACTCATTTTGTCTTCAGAGATCCTGTTGGAAAGGTGAGCGTCACAGAATGACAAATTATTTGAACAAAGTGTTCTTGTGTTGAGGGAGTACTTGAGTAGAGGCCCAATGTCTGTCTGCTACCTTAATACTTAACATAAATATATACCTAGATCTATTTCCCTACTGTTTTATATAAATATATATTTACATATGTACATGCCTGTAATTAGACCTCTATAAATGTCCTTTGCCTCCTAGTTCTTTCCTCTATTTCCTTTTACTTTCTTTCCTCTTGTCTTACTATCATGTTCGGCCTTCATTCTTGGCTACATTGCCCTTGATCAAGCCCCACCAGGCATCCTAGACCCTCCTTGACAATGATTTTAGATCATTTGTTGTTCCCTTGTCCCTAGGTTTGTGATACCCCCCTTCCTCTACCCCACATCTCCCTCTCCCGTGTCCCCCCAGAACCGTTGGTCCCATTGCTTTCTCCTCTGGATTGTTTGTCCCAACTATCTTATCTAGAAAGACCTGCAGAGACAATCAAAAGCACAAAAACAAGACAGAGCAACACAAAGCAACAAAAGAAAACAAAAACAAAACAACAACAACAACAAAAACCAATGACAAAAAAAGGAAAGCCTATAAATAGTTCCAGGTCTGTTTGCTGACTTTTAGGAGTGTTTTCAGGTCGAGTCTGATGGCATGCCAAACCCTGGCCACAGAGTCTATTTTTGGTATTCCCAGGAAACTTCATTGCTTTGCTCCCCTCGCTGCTCTGTTGCATACCCTTAGCGTTTCACCCCGAACCCAGAATGTTTTAAAGCCCTCTTTGCTTTCTGGCTCAAGATTCATCTTGTATATTATCTGCCTAGAACTTGAAGTAGGCATTTCTCGTAGTGTCATTGTGTGCTCAGTATCAGGAATAGACTTGCTAAATATGCGACTATATTCTTCATCGAGAATCACTTCATATTCATCCCTTTAGCTATGATGGACTGTTAGGCACATCCTGATTTTAAAGCTCACAATGACTGTACAAATATTGACAGTATCAACATTTCTTAGAACGGTTTCTGGCTTGTCTGTACTAGGACATCTGGTTGAATTTCATCCAACATTCATGAGGTTTGTGGGTAGGAAAAAGTAGAAGAGACATACTAACTATATCTCTTTATTAAAGTTCATTGAAATATCATACTGAGAATAATTTTCCCTGTCATTTATCATTGTCATCCTTATATTTTTAATTCAATAAATTTATTTCACAATTACTTATTGAGCATCGTCTACGTGCAGGTACACAATGAGGTTGGTACAAAGTGGACAGACCTGTTTTCTTAAGTGATTGTTGCTGTTTCTGGACAGCCTTTCAGGAAAGGGCCAACTCTAGAATTTTGCTTTGCCTTAAGAATCTCTTCTCCGAGCAGACAAGGGTTACAGCTTAAGTGAAAAAAATCTCAAGTTTATTAATTGTAACCTTCTATACAGCAATCCTGGTTGTATAGTGGTCACAGGGCTGCTAACTGCAAGGTCAGCAGTTTGAAACCACCAGAAGCTCCTTGGGAGAAAGACAATTTTTACTCCTGTAAAGAGTTACAGGCTCAGAATTTGACAGTATTTCTACCTTGCCTTATAGGGTCACTAGAGGTGGGCATGGACTCTGTAGGGGTGAATTTTTTGGAACCTTGTACACTACCACTGTTCCATTTAAATTTGTATTGTTCATTTATTTAGTTTAATTTTTTAAATTGTATTTA
Organism: Echinops telfairi; assembly: GCF_000313985.2. NCBI lineage: Eukaryota > Metazoa > Chordata > Mammalia > Afrosoricida > Tenrecidae > Echinops > Echinops telfairi. The sequence goes on from NW_022111379.1 coordinate 27,883,167, forward strand.
ATTCAGTCATTGTTTGCCTTATTTTCACATTTAACTATATTTGATGTGTTATCAGCTGCATACTCAAATGTGCCATTCTGTTGTGTGTGAACCTGCTAAAGTAATATTCTAAATTCTTAAATTTCATGCCAGACA
>NW_022111379.1:27884609-27885606 GCF_000313985.2 Echinops telfairi
TCGCTGTTAGTTACACACAGGTCCCCTCTAGAGCTACTGCTAACCAAAAGCTTGGTGATCAACTAATGAAAAATCAGTCTATTGAAAACATTATTGAGCAGAGGTATACCTTGACACACACGAAGTATCCATGAGTCAAAGGGGACTTAACATAAAGCCGAGTGCAGAATGTTCTGTCTTTTGAAGATCTAAGATAGGGCAATAAACATCTTAGAAAGCCTGGCTCACTTAAAGGGACGGTACCTAACATTCGGCACAGCAAGACCGTTGGAATCCATATGCGAGAACCCAGCTGATTTTAAAGGTAGGTTTATTAGTTTCCTGCAGCTTTCATCACGCATGTCCCCGCACTCGATAACTATAAACTATAAACTACAGAAATGTATTCTATCATTGTTAAAGAAGCCAAACGTTGAAAAAAAAAGAAGTCCTCAAGATTGATTTCTTCTGGAAGCTCTGAAAGGAAAACTATCTTTTGCCTCTCCTCGTTTCTGTTGTCTCACCGTAATTCTTGTCATAGTTGGGCTTGTTAACACTAATCTACATGACTCTAGCATCTTTATTTCCTTTCTGTAATCACGTGGTCTTCTTTGTATTTCTATCCTACACTAAATCCAGGATGATTTCATGTTGGGATCCTTAACTAATTATAGCAGCCCAGTCCTTCACATCCTCAGAGTTGTTGTTGTTTGAGCCCATTGTTGCAGCCACTGTGCCCATTCGTCTCCCTGGGGGGTTTCCGCTCTTTCACTGACCCCAGTTACATCTGCAAAGACTCCATAACCAATAAGGTTTAGACAGGAATTTTGGAGGGGCCCTATTCAACCCACCACAATGAAAGACACTCAGCATCAAGAGTTAGAAAAAGATAAAAACTCGATGATAACAACAACAAAAACATAGTTTGATAACGTAGAAATAAAAATCAGGATGGAGAGTGGTGGGATGTCTGACCTCTGCCTTTTGGGTATTGGGCTCTGGTTGTTGTGGGATTCAT
>NW_022111379.1:27885967-27900081 GCF_000313985.2 Echinops telfairi
TAAGGAAGATCTATGAAGTATTGATCCATTTGAATTATGGTGCAGGTGAAAAATATTGAAAGTACCATGGACTTCCAAAATAATAAACAGATTTGTCTTGGAAGAAGTATAGCTAGAATGTTCCTTATAGGCAAGGATGTTGAGACTTTGTCTCAGGTACTTTGGACATATTGTTAGGAGAGACCAGTCCCTGGAGAAGGACATCATTCTTGGTAAAGTGGAGGGGCAGCGACAAAGAGGAAGGCCCCAGACAAGATGGATTTGTTTTGTTTTCATACTTCTTTCTGCAGATAGATTAGTTGTATATTTGAGAGGTTATAAGTATACAAATTTTCTACTTTTTTGCCTAAGTTTTGTTATTGTCACTTTTTAAGTAATATGTTTGTTTGTCTCACTGACTTAAAACTTATATGGCAGTTAAATATTTTTATTATACTACCAATTTTCACTTCTTTTTTTTTTCCTTTTCAAATTTGTACTAATTCTGGTTTTCATTGACTTTTCTCAGTGAATTTTCCCAAGTACAGTGGGAATACATAGTTTTAGCTGTTAATTTATTCAAAAAAGAGTTTATTATAGTGTTACAAGTTTATTGTCTTAATTTCTTTAACTTCATGGTCTCTTCCTATTATTGTGTTTGGATATGGCTGCCAATTGTAACAGGGTATGTAACAGGAGGGTATGTTGTCGGACCTCCTCTGACTTAATCACAATCATCAGCATCAGCTTCCCAAAGTTGATTTATATGAGGTTGATGTCAGATATTCCTATGCCTCTTAACATTTTTACTAATTCTAACATAACTGATCCTCCTGCAGTACTCTACTTCTCAGTTGAATTTGGTAATACATTGAAATCACCAAACAGAACTCAAAGACCACCCACATGAATATAAAGTTTATTAGGGAAGTTAGTTTACAATTTAGGATCAGACATGATGAGGATATAGTTTTTCTCATCAGGAGAACCTCTTCACAACCATGGCCACAGGCAGGCCTCTCTCTGGTTCCTGAACTTATCCATAAAGCCCCTTAACTTTATCTTGTTCAGGCAATGCCCAAAGGACACTCCACTTCTCCAGAAGTCTCTATCTGAAGATGCTTAGTTCTACTCCATGAGTGAGCAGAACGAATGCCTACAATGAAGTGCTTAAATGCACCCGACCCACCAGAGAGCCTTCAACTCACAGACACTCAATTTTATTCATTTCACAGGCCAGGAAGTCCACCACTCTGACTAGTGTTCTGGCTCTGCTCTAGTTCCTCTCTTGTGTTACAGTTTTCTATCCCTGGATCAAGGAGGGCTCAATGTGCAGGGTTCTCAGGGCCCAAAAGACTCACTTCCCTCCTGGTTCTACAGTTGTGATTGCATGGAGACCCTTTCTGTTTGACTTTCACTTAGTAGTTGGTAGGTGCAACCAAATTAGTTCTGACTCATTGTGAACCTATGTACAAAGGAAACAACAACAACAAAAGCACACACATCCTAGTCCTTTGCAATCATCACGGTTGTTACTATGTTTGACCTCATGGTTACCAGCACTGTGTTTAAAGGATATGAGATGAATTCTTGCCATCCTCATTTCTAAAGAGATTCTGTCTATTCTTCCTCCAAGACAGATTTTTCAAGACAACGATGGCAAAATTGACTACTTCTTAGTTTACAGTTTCAAGTTTTTACCATCACAATGAACCTTTTAACAATCATAATTGAATCATATAGTACTATTAGTATAATTCTTCACCTTTTCTTACCTAGACCCACCAGGAAAAAAGTTATTTGGTGGAAGTTAACAATGACTATGGTAAAACAACCATATTATAATTCAATGCACTCCACAAATCTTCTATAATTATCATTTTTTACCATGTAAGCTTAATTTTCACTTCTATCCTCTGTACCTTTAATATCTCTTCAGTCACATCTGTTGATGTGACATTTCCAGTATATTCTTGACCACTAGAGGGATATTGTGTGTTTCATTGGTGTTATACTTCACCCTAGTTGACTCATCCTTTCCTGCAACTCTTCTGTGAGGGGAGGTCAAATTGTCTACAGATGGGTTTGGGGTCTCTGCTCCAACCCCCCTCATTCTCAACAATATCTTTGTTTGTTTGTTTGTTTGTTTTGAGTCTTTTGGTGCCTGTTGCCTGATCCCATCGACACATGATTGCATGTACTGATGTGCTTCTTCCATGTGGCCTTTGTTGCTTCTCTGCTGGATGTCTGCTTGTTTGACTTCAGGCCTTTGAGACCCCACATGCTGTATATTTTGATGGCCGGGAACCATCAGCTTTCTTCACCACATTGCTTGTGCACCCATTTAGTCTTCGGTGGTCATACTGGGAGGGTGGGCATCACAGAATGCTAGGTTGTTAGAATGGAGTGTTCTTGTAATGAGAGAGGGCCTGAGCAGAGGCCCAAAGTTGGTCCACTTCCTCAGTGTATTGCCACGTAAATATATGTACATATGCTAATACCTCTATTTTTGTGAATTAATATATTTACATAAGTGCACACCTATGTTTATACCTCTATCCATAGCTTTGATCCTAGCTCTTTTCTCTGTTTCCTTTTACTTTCCTTTTTTTCCACACTCACTCTTCTGCCTCTTAGTAATTCTCTCAGCTAGATTGCTGTTGCTTCAACACCTCCAGGGTCTCTATGTCCTCCTCCTTGTTGATTTTAATTCCCTAGTTGTTCCCTTGTCTGCGGTGTTATTTGCTCACTGCTCCCTTCCCCCTCTTCCTCTCCCCACTTGCTTCCCATGCCTCTCTCTTAATTTTCTGGTCTAGCAACAGGAGCACCAGGCAGATGATTCTACCTGGGCACCCTCTTGACACCAACCTTTGCCTGTGCTTTAAGAATCAAATTGTGTGTGTGTTTATGGTTTTTATGTAGTCTAGATGTCTTTTATAATAAATAATTCAATAACAATTTTTCTCCACCCCCAAAAAGAAATGATACAGGAAAATTTCTACTGGCACAAACCCCTATGATAAGTGTAAACAGAGGTTAATCAAACAAGAAATCAGTCTGTACAAAGCAACAAGTGGACTATACTCATGCAAACTCTCCATATCAACAGTATCTTAAATTATTTCTTTGGATAAATTATTCATGTTATCAGTGCAATTGCTGTGTACCCCAGGGTGAGGATTGACAATGTTTTTCTCTTTTGTTTCTTTGTTTTTTTTTCTTTTTTTTTTTTTTTTTTTTATTTTACCCCCCAAGTTAATTCCGTTGTTTCTTACCCCTTGGCCAGGCTTTTCATTTTTGGTTTCCCTTTTATTTTTGGCCCCATTCCAGGAACGTTTGTTTTTTTTACCTTGGCCTTCTTCATTCTTGTTTTTCTTGTGGGGTTCGTTGAGATTAGGGTTCTTCAGCAAAGTGTGGTGAAGAAAGCAGATGGTGCCCTGTTATTAATTGGAATAGTGGGGTCTTAAAGGCTTGTTGTGTTCAAACAATCAGCCATCTAAGTTAGGAATCAACTAAGCCCATATTGAAGAAGCACACCAGTTTGTGTGATTCAAAAACAACAAAAACAAAATCCAAATGTGGTGAAGGTCAAAGAATCAGAGTTTAACTTGTGAACACCCACGTTGTAGAAAGCTAGGAGTGACAGTGGGCACCCAAAATCCATCTGTAGTCTATGTAGGCAGATTAAGTCTCTTGCAGATCTTCCACTAGCCACAGGCAATGGTCTAGAACATCTTTACTATTATACAGAGATCATTCTAAATTTGATTATGGTGGATCGAACCATGGTATGATATGATATTTTGTCAATTACCTCCCTCTTGACCCAATCTGAATTTGCACAAGGCTTAGTGTGAGTGGCAAAACAGGGAGGGTAAAGGGAGAATGGGTAGGAAAGAGGGAACCGATTACATGGAACTGTGTGTGACCTCCTCCCTGGGGGACAGACAACGGAAAAGTGGATGAAGGGAGACGTCGGACAGGGCAAGATATGACAAAATACCAATTTATAAACTATCAAGGGCTCATGCGGGAGGGGGGAGCGGGGAGGGAGGGGAAAAATGAGGACCTAATGTCGGGGGTTTAAATGGAGAGAAAATGTTTTGAGAAACGATGTACAAATGCGCTTTACACAATTGATGTGTGTATGGATTGGGGTAACAGTTGTATGAGCCCCTAATAAAATGTTAAAATATATATATATATATTTATTGCTTTTTCCACGACAGAAATTTCTTCTCTGGCTTTGAAAATATTGTTGATGGTCTTTTCTTATGCTTTATTTTAATTTTTGTCTTTATATTATTATTATTATTTTCTTCTTACTATTTTGGATTTTTTTATTTGTTTCTGTTGGGTTTCCCAGTTTGTGAAGCACAGAAGTGGGTGCATAGAGGCAACAACTGATGCAATGGTTTAGTGGGGTTGTGGGGTATTTGGGGAGCAAACAATGAATGTGAGAATGGGGAGGAAGCATTAGAATTGATTGTGATAATGTATATACAACGCTTTTAAAAAGAGATTTAACCATGGAAATGTGTAATATGTGAATATCATATCATGTAAACTATAGAAAAAGAAGAAAGAAAGAAACCTAACTTGACAGATGGTTACCATGGATGAAATTGGAAGAAGTTTTCTCAGGGACCATTGAGTTTATGTTAATGGTGGTAGAATAATTTGGAAATATATATCAATAATGGTTATATAACATGAAGAGTATAATCAATGGTACTGAATTATATATGTAGAAGTTGTTGCATTGGAGAGTCTTTTGTTGTATTTATTTTTGCCATAATTTAATAATTAATTAACTAAATAATATTGAGTACATGGAAGAAGAAAATGTTCTAAAATTGACCGTAGTAATGAATATACAACTCTTCTTGAAATGACTGAACTACTGAATTGTATGATATGTAGATGAAATGCCAATAAAACTGTCAAAAGAGAGAAGGACATTTTAAATAAATATTTGTTTAGGAAAGAAAAGACTTACTGCCTTGAAAACTCAAGGGGCAGTTGGGTGCTGTCACATGGGCTTCTACGACTCAGAATCGACTCAATGGCAGCGAGTTTGGTTTTCCTTTGTTTGTTTACTTCCATTTCTGTGCAGTTATTTTGATTCTGCATATTTGGTATCGTCAGCTATTTTCATATTTTTATTACCAATAAAAGTCCACGACAACGCTGTTTCTAAGTACCTCCTCCTGCTCCAGAATCAGTTCTTTTCCACGACTGACTTCTAAGGAATTATACACTATCCTGGCCCTTTCCTACATCGCTTCTGAATCACTAGACTGTGAAGAGAAATCTAGACTTAAAGGAGCTGCAAGTGAGAGGTCAGTAAACAGTGAAAAACATGTTATTGTAAACTGAAGGACAGGATAATCTTATGCAATGGCTGAAAAATAAATGAAACTCTTATTATTATGTGAAAAAGAAAACTTAAGTACAACAGACTTAACTATATGGCTCAAAAGATTTCCAAGGCAAATATTTATGTACTACATAGAATGAATATAATTTTTCTTGGGTGCAGTATTATTGCACTGTAAAATGTGTGAGTGTAGACAGTGTACTCTGAGTTTAAATAATAAGTACACATTTGTTTATTTGCTACTAGCTCTCTAGAATTGCTTTCACCTGCCAATGCTGAATTTGGCAAGCAAAATCAATACTGTCCAATTTTGTCAGCAATATAGATTGTCCAAGGGAGACTCTGATCAGGAATCATGTTACTAAAACATCCACAGGAGTATTACTTTCAACAGTTTCATGAACGGTGCATTAAAAAAAATTAAATTGAATCAGCTTCATCTTGTTTACTTCTGTACTGTGAGGCTTGATCTCAGAAAATACATACAAGTTATCCACTTGAATTTTCTAATAGGTATTTGTTATTCTTGTAAAAATCATTTCTGAAAGCAAACTTTCCCACCTTAATGAATGAAGATCAGACACTCATACAGGAAGCAGAGAGGACACAATTAGACTAACCCCAGGAAAAAATCACCAAGGCATATAATAGGAAAAAGAAACATATCTAAGAAAGGAATACAGTCACATACAGTGGTTCCAAGGTAAGAAGAATATGCTCAAACCTATCAGCAGAAATCATGAAGAGGAGGAGAGAGTGGAGTAACATCTTCCAAAAGATGAAAGAAAAGAACACTTCCCAAAGAATCCTGTACCCTGCCAAATTATCTATTAAGATAGGAGAGATAAGGGTCTTCAAGGATAAGGAAAAGCTCCAAAAATACACCGGAAGACACCCAACCCAGCAGAAGATTCTTGTCAACTCACTATGGCCAGAAGACCAACATCCACCAAACACAAGCAGGAGAGCACCATATAGCCCATCTTCAACCAGAAGCTAATGTGCCAATAACAATCCCCAAGATAACATGGCCTCAGAGGGAAAAGAAGGCAATAAAATAGATCCCCACAAAAGCACAGCACAATGATATAAAGGGAGATAGGAAAATGCTCAACACAAAGGCATGATAAGACAGCAATGAATCTACAGATTGTGATAATAACTCTAAATGTCAATTGTCTCAATTTCTACACTAAGATAAAAAGTCTTACAGACTGGCTTGGAAAACATAATCCATCAATCTGTTGCCTGCAAGAGACACATTTTAAGCTCACAGACAAAAATTAACCAAGAATAAAAGGCTGGCAGAAAATATACCAGGCAAACGGCAACTTAAAAAGAGTAGGGGTTGCAATCCTAATCTCTGACAAAATTGACCTAAGGGTTCAAACCATTAAAAGAGATAAGGAAGGGCACTATATAATGCTCAAAGGATCCGTTAACCAGGAACCAGTGAGCATAATAAATATATATGCACCTAACGAGAGACCTGCAAAATTTGTCAAAGTATTCAAAACATGAGAAAAGAAATCACAGATTCAACAATCATAATAGGTGACTTCGACACACCACTGTCAGAGAAAGATTGATCACTGGGAAGGAAGCTCAGCAAAAAGGCTATAGAGCAAAACACTACAATTAGGCATCTGGATCTGATAGACATATATAGAGCTTTCCATCCAAATGCAAAAAAATTCACATTCTACTCTACTGTGCATGGCTTATTCTTAAAAATAGACCACATGCTGGGACACAAATTGAGCCTGAATAAATTCAAACATACAGAGGTTACTCAGATGTCCTTCTCAGATCACCACACCCTAAAACTGGAGATTAATAAAAGGACGACCAGAAACATGAGGGCAAACAATTGGAGGATGAATAATGATCTTCTGCAACATGGATGGGTACTGGTCCAGATTAGAGAGGAGGTTAGGAAGTTTCTAGAAACTAATGAGAATGAGAATACAACGTACCAAAACTTATGAGATGCTTTGAAAGCAGTTATCAGTGGTAGTTTGATTGCAGGAAGTGCATATATGAAAAAGGAAGAGACTTATGACTGATATGCTCTCACAAAGCTTCCAACAGGTAGAACAGAGTCAACAGAAAAACCCCTCCAATAGTGAAAGAAAATAAATAATAAAAATCAGTGCAGAGTTGAAGCAGTGGGAAGACAAGAATTATGCAAAAGATTAATGCAGCAAAAAGCTGGTTTTTTAAAAAGGATCAACAGACCACTGGCAAACCTAACCAAAGAAAGGAAGGAGCAATCAGCAATAGCCAGGATGAGGGATGAAACAGGGGAAATCAAAACAGATCCCAATGTGATTAAGAGGATAATTACAAAGTACTATGAAAGTCTGTACTCTAACGAATTCAACAATGTGGAATACATGGACAAATACTTGGGGGGGAAAATCCCTCCCTAGACTATCTCAGATAGAGATCAAGAACCTAAACAAACCTATAGCAAAAGAAGAAATAGATATGGTTGGTTATCAAGAAGCTACCAACAAAAAAAGTTCTTGGGCCAAACAGCTTCACAGGAGAATTCTAACACACATTCAGGGAAGAGCTAACACCAATCCTCCACAAAGTATTCCAGAGCGTAGAGAAGGATGGCCAACTCCCAAACTCATTTTATGAAGCCAGTATAACTTTGATACCCAAACAGGGCAAAGATCCCACAGGAATAGAGAACTACATTTTGATATCTCTAATGAACATAGATACAAAAATCCTTAACAAGATATTGCCCAATAGAATACAAAAGTATATAAAATGTACCATCCACCATGATTAAGTAGGATTTACCCTAGGGATGCAGGAATGGTTTAACATCCCAAAGTCCATTAATAGTATTTACCACATTGATAAGAAAAAGTATAAGAATCACATGATAATATTGCTAGATGTAGAAAGAGCATTTGATAACATCCAACAGCAATTCCTAATTAAGATGTTCAAGAAGATAGGAATGGAAGGACAATTCCATAAGTTAATACAAGCTATCTACGAAAAGCTGGCAGCCAACATCATAGTCAAAGGAAAAAAGACTACATCAATCCCATTGAAAAAGGGAACCAGACAAGGATATCCCTTGTCCCCACTTCTATTCAATATCATACTGGAGGTCCTAGCTAACAACCTGCCAGCAGAAGGACTTGAAAGGTATCCAACTGGGAGAGGAGAGGTGAAATTATCGCTATTTGCAGATGACATCATTCTGTACATTGAAAATCCCCAAGTACTGACACCGATAGAGGAATATGGACGAGTGGCAGAATACGAGATCAACAAACAGAAGTTGATTGGTTTGCTATATACATCAGACAAGACCATGGAAGAGGAGATCAAGAAGGCAGTACCCTTCACAATAGCCAAGAACAAATTGAAATATCTAGGGACATATTTAACAACAACAAAAATAACACACACAAAAGATCTATATAAGAAAAACAAAACCCTACTACAGGAAACCAAAAGTGACCTCCACAAATGGAAGAATATCCCATGCTCATGGATCAGACGTGTCAACTTCATAAAGATGTCAATCCTACCCAAAGCACTTTATAAGTTTAGTGCTATCCCGATTCAAAAACCAACAACCTTTTTCAAAACATTGGAAAAACTGACCACCAATTTCATATGGAGAGGGAAGAAGCCCAGACTTAGCAGAGAACACCTAATACACAACCACAGTGGTCAAAATAGCATGGTACTAGCATAATGACAGGCACTCAAACTAATGGAAAAGAACAGAAAACCCAGAAATAAAGCCATCAGCATATAGACAACTGATCTTTGACAAGGGCCCTAAAAGCATCAAGTGGGAGGTGCACGCCCTCTTCAACAACTGGTGCTGGAAACAATGGATATCCACATGGAGAAAAATGAAACAAGATGTTTACCTCACCCCATGCACAAGAACAAACTCAAGGTGGATCATAGACCTAGAAGTAAAACCAGGACCATCAGTGAAGGAATCAGACCAAACCTAAGAACCTTGGCCCAGGGAATACAAAGCCTAACTGCAATAGGGAAGGGTATGCACACAGGTAAACCTGAAATCAACAAGTGGGATTTACTAAGGATAGACACCTGTGTGCTTCAAAAGACTTCACCAAGAGGGTAATAAGTTAACCCACAGACTGGGAGAGGATTTTTAGCAATGTCACAACAAAGGGTTTATTATGAAAATCTACAATACCCTCATAGCCTGCAAAAAGAGGAAAACAGTTAACCCTTGAAGAAGTGAGCAAAAACTGAAAAGGAGTTTCACTAGGGAGGAGACCTGTATAGCTAATAAACATATGAGAAAATGCTCCCGTTCATTAGCCATCAGAGAAATGCAAATCCAAACAACCATGAGATACCATCTAATACTTTTGAGGTTAGCCCAAATCAGAAAATCAGAGAGCAGCAAATGTTGGAGGGGATGTGATGAGATAGGGACTCTCCTCCACTGCGAGTGGTCTTGTAGATATGTACAGCCTCTGTGGAAAGTGATCTGGTGATATTTAAAGAAAATGGAAATTGATCTACCTTATGACCCAGCTGTCCCTCTACTGGGCATATACCCAGAAGAGGTAAGAAATAAACCACAACAAGTCATCTGCACTCCAATGTTTATTGTCATGCAATTCACAATTGCAAATTTGGAAACAACCTAAATTTCCATCACATGGAGCACATCACTTCATGGGGAAAGTTGGAGGAAATTATGCTAAGTGAGGTCAATGACAAAAGGAGAAGTACAGCAGGAGTCCCCTGAGGTAAGTGTAATCAGAACAGTAGGTACAGAAGAGAAGCCACCTATCTTACAATATTCAGGTTGAGGTTCAGGTAGGTGGGAAGAGGTTAGACCAAACCCAAGGAGGTACATGTTGGTCCAACACAAAGAAGGAGAAAAAAGGGGAGGGGGAGGGAGAAATGGGGGGGAATGACAAAAGTGAGATGATGACATGAGGGGAGCGGCCACTAACCCACCCAAGGGGAGAGTATTGGTTTTGTCTCCACAGAGTTGGGAGTGGGCATGCAGGCCATTCCACAGTGCACCAAACCATGAGGACAAAGTGGTCCCATGGAGGAATGCATGAAAAGAGGGTTGGTCCCAACCAGAGCCAAACTAACCCCCTCCTGAGAAATATGTGTGACAGAGAACAACACTAAACCTACAGGTTAGGGAGAGGAGCCAGCATGCCATGCCCACACGAAAGCAGACCAGGAAGGAAAAAGAGAAAGGGACAGCTGGTTTGGACCCCATACTGGCACACCAGACCTGGAGGATGACATCCCTGTAAGGAACTGCTGGGATACAGAGGGGACTGTGGGGCTGACAACAGTTCGTGTTATATTGTCCTCTTAATGGAGCAGACTGTGATAGAGGACAATTCTAGGGTCACATGGCAAGAGATAGTGTGGTCTGAACCCCTCACAATGGGGCGAACCAAGAAGGGAACATAACAGATCAGCAACTGGAGCAAAGCAAAGCTACAAAACCACTGAAGAAACCCCAAAATGGACTTCAGGCTGGAAGGGGCAGCTTCCAAAGTTCCCCCACGACCAGTGGAGAGATAGCCACGAAGGTCATTGAACAGACCTGGAATTATGTATATATTTTCTCTTCTTTTCTCCTTTTCTTTTTCCAAACTTTGGTTTTCTTTTTGTTTGGTCTATGCCATAGTCAGTTTGCCTACTTATATAAGACAGGCTTGGGAAGCAAGCCCGAGGGGAAAGCAGTGGGACTGACATTCCCAGAGGGAATTGGGGGTAGAGGGTGGCAGGGGGAAGGGTGTAGTGAGCAGGCAGAGCCATAGACAGGGGAACAACTAGGGAAATAGAGTGAATAATAAGGAGGAGATAGAGATCCTGGGGGTATTGGAGCAACAGCATACTAGCTCAGGAATTACTAAGAAGTAGAAATAGGGGGAAACTGATGGTGGGGCAGGAGGAAGGTAAAAGGAAACAGAGGACAGACCTAGGAAGCAAAACAATGGACAGAGATATAAGCATAAGTGTGCACATATGTAAGTACATTAATCCACAAAAAAAAAGAGGACTATGTTCATATATTTATAGAGCAAAACACTGATGTAATGGATGGACCTTGGGCCTCTGCTCATACCCTCCTTCAATACAAGACCACTTTTTTCTAACAAATCAGCATTCTTAGATGCTCACCCTCCCAACACAATTGCTGAAGACAAAATGAGCGCATAAGCAAATGTGGTGAAGAAGGAGGCTGGTGCCCAGCTATTAAAAGATATAGCATCTGGGGTCTTAAAAACTTGATGTTACATAAGCCACCATTCAGCAGAAAAGCAACAAGCCCACATGGAAGAAGCACACCACCGGCGCCATCACGAGGAGTCATAGGGCTTGAGTAATAGGCATCAGAAGATACATAACAAACAAACAAAAACATATTGTGAATGAGGGGTGTTAGAGCAGAGACCCAAAGCCCATCTGTAGACAATGGAACAATCCCTTTCAGAGGGGCCACAGGGAAGGGATGAGTCAACCAGGTTGCAGTAAGTACTGATGAAACACACAATATTTCTCTGGTTCCTTGAGGCTTCCTCATGGACAGCTGGTTTGGACCCCATACTGGCACACCAGACCTGGAGGATGACATCCCTGTAAGGAACTGCTGGGATACAGAGGGGACAGTGGGGCTGACAACAGTACACACTTCCCACTATCATGAACCCAGTGCTGCTTCTCAATTTAGAGTAGACCTGAGCATGTACATAGGTATAGATAAGAGATGGGAGCTCATGACATGCAGAATCCAGGAACAGGAGGGGGAATAGCAATACTAGAATGGTGGGGTGAAAGGGGAGAGAGGAAGAGAGAAAGGGGGAACCGATTGCAGTGACTGACACACAACCATACACCCCTCTCCAGGAGGAAGAACAACAGAAAATATGATGCAAGGGAGACAGAGGTCGGTGTGAAATATGAAAATAATAATAATTTACAATTTATCAAGGGGCCATGAAGGTGGGAGTGGGGAGGGAGGGATACCAAGAGGAGCTGTTACCGAGGGCTCAATGGAAAGTAAACATCTAGAAACGAATGAAGGCAATGTATGTACAAACATGCCTGTTGCAATCAATGTATGGATCGTAACAAGAGTTGTAAGAGCCCCCCCAAAATGATCTTTTGATTAAAAAAAAAAGATGGGAAACTCACAAGGCTAGTTCTACCCTGTTGCTATGAGTTGGAAACAACTCAATGGGGGTGAGTATGTTTTGTAATGAGGGTAGGCCAGCAGAAATCAGTCACAAACTGAGGAGTCTACAGGACTCTCCCTATTTTAGACTAAGACTCATTGCCATCAAGTCAATTACTATGTGTAGAGGCCCTATAGGGCAGAAGAGAACTACATTATATGGTTTCTAATTCTGTAATCTTTCAGAAACTAACTGGCACTTTTTCCTGCAGAGCAGCTGCTGGATTCGAGCCACTGACCTTTTAGTAAACAAACACTTACTTAATGCCAGGCCACAGGCATGGAGGTTTTCTCTGCCCTCTTAGAACATCCCCTGCACACCCAGAAGCCTCTAAGATTTCCTTTACTTCAGACTGACTTGCTCCTTTGGGGTAGATAATTCACTGGGAAGACTCAGAGAATGTATGGACAGAATACTATGCCTTCAAAAGCAGCTTTAATATAATAAAAAAGGATTCAAATGAAGAGATCCATAAAGCAAAACCTGGGAAGAGTCACAGCCATGAGCTTCCATGTCCCTACCAGGGCATGCAATATCCTTTCCTGTGTGTGGTCACCAACCTGGAGACTCCATCTGAGCTGCTGACATGAGGGTTCTTATTGGCCTCGCCATAAGGGCATGGTAGATGACATCTTGTTGATCTTCTCTTTTGGTATTAGACCCCCAGGTGATCTCTCCTGGTCTAAAAAGCCACACTTATTAGCCGTAAGTGGAACCTGGCTCTTAGGACAAAAGTCCAATCTGCTTTCTACCACAATGACTATTAGATTAGCAAATGTATAATTAAAAAATGGAAACAGAGAAACTCCTTATTGGGTGTCAATAAGTTAACAATTATGGTAATAGAATGTGGCTCTAAATTTTAGTTTCAATTGTACAACATCCTAAATTGATAGTCTTTTGGAATCGTAGTATTCAACAATGAATCAGAAGTATTTTATTTCTGTGAGTACCTCAAGATAGTCAGAACCTATATTTGTAAGGCAGCAAATAAAAATGATTCCCATGTTTTTATACCTTCACCAATTCCTTTCAATTTATGTGGCTATGTGGATATTCTTTTTCTTCATATTCACATAATTTCCCCAATAGCTAACTGAATCTGTTTATTAATTTTTTAACTACCAAAAACTTGCAGAAATTATAGAAGTAAAGTATGAAAATTTTTTCAGGAACCATTTGGGAATATGTTACCTTTTTTTTCCACTATCAGAAATAAATTTATTGTGTCTTTTTCTTTTTTATTAATCATTTTATTAGGGGGCTCTTACAAATCTTATAACAATCCACCATTCAATTGTATTAAGCACACATGTATATATGTTGCCATCAACATTTGCAAAACATTTTCTTTCTACTTGATCCTTTTGTACCAGCTCCTGTTTTATCTTGTGTATTTTACTGTCCGTTGTCTCCCTTCACCCACATTTCTGTTATTTGTTCCCCTGGGAGGGCAATATATCCAACCTTGTGATGTGTTCCCCCTTTTTTGTCCTTCTCCCCCCGCTCCCCCC
>NW_022111379.1:27901089-27904856 GCF_000313985.2 Echinops telfairi
GTTGGCACAATGAACTAACTCAAAGCTCATGTGTACATATGTTGCCATCATTATTTTCTAGACATTTATTATCTATTGAGCCCTTGGTGTCAGCTCCTCTTTTCTCCTCTCCTCCCCTCCCTTTCCCACACCCTCATGACCCCTTGATAGATTATAAATTATTAATATTTCCATATCTTACACTGACCGCTGTTTCCCTTCTCCCACAGTTTCTGTTGTTCGTTCCCAGGGGTGTGGGGTGTGGGTATGTGTCGATTATCACTATTGGTTCCCCTTTCTTCCCTCCTCTCCCCACCTTCCCTCTTGGAATCTCTACTTTTATTCCTGTTCCTGGATTCCATGTGTTGTGAGCTCTTATCCATACCTGTGCATATGCTCTGGTCTAGCCCTCAGTGAAAGGCAGTACCGGGGTCATGATAGTGGGGGGGTGAAACCAGAGGAATATTGTGTGTTTCATCAGTGCTTTACAGCTCCCTGATTGCCTGATCCCTCCTTGTGACCCCTCTGTGAGGGGATGTCTCATAACTTCCATCCTTTAAGACCCCAGATGCTATATCTTTTGAGAGCCAGGCACCATCTGCTTTCTTCACATTTGCTTATGCACCCATTTTGTCTTCAGTGATCGTGTCAGGAAGTTGAGTATCAAAGGGTGCCAGGTTATTAGAACAAAAGTGTTCTTGTGTTTAGGGAGGCCTTGAGTAGAGGCCCAAAGTCCGTCTGTTATCTTAATACTTAACATATAAATCTATGTATAATGGCCTCTACCTTTCATTAAAAATTAATATATTTACACACATACATGCCTATAGCTATACCCCTATAAACACCTTTTGCCTCCTACTTCTTTCCTCTATTTCCTTTCACTTTCCTCCTATCTCACTATCATGCTCACCCTCCATTTGGCTCTTAGCGATTCTCTTGGCTACACTGCATTTGATCAAACCCCACCAGGCTTTGTACAGCCTCCTTGCCATCAATTTTAGATCCCTTGTGTTCCTTTACCCCTGAGTTTGTTGACTCCCTGTTCCTCCTCCCCCCCTCTTCTATCCCGTATCACCCCCTCCCTGCCCTCGCCTGGGAACACTGGTCCCATTGTTTTCTCCTTCTGATTGTTTGTCCTGCCTATCTTATATAGAAAGATATGGGTGAAAGTAAAAACAAAACAAAAATGATAGATAGTTCCAGGTCTGTCTGCTGACCCTTATGAGTGTTTTCCAACCTGGTCTGATGAGGTGCCAAGCCCTGTCCTCCAAATCGGGAGTCTATTTTCAGGATTCCTCGGGGACTTGGTTACTTTGCTGCCCTTGCTGCCTGTTATCCTCTCTTCGTGTTTCACCCAACTCTGTGTGGGGCAGACTTGGCACACTTTCCACACAGTGTCTCCAGTGCTGTCCCCCATAGCACTATTGGTCAGGGAAGGAATGCCATGTCTCATGGTGGGGTTAGCCTTATGGTCCTCTCTGTGCATTGGCTACTCGGAACAGGGATGTTGTCCTGGGGCTTGCCAGGCCATGATGAGGTCCACTCTCTCTTTCTCTCTCTCTTTCCTTCTTAGCTGCATCCATGTGGTCTGGACAGACCTACCACTCTCCCTGGGCTATATCTTCAGTGCTGTCCTCTGTATTACATTCTTCTAGGGAGGGGGATCAACAGAGCTTGGTTTGGGCCTGGCTCCATTGTTGTCTCTATTAGTTCACTACTCCATGCCAGTTTATTGATCCATCATCCCTAACTAGATTAGCATGTATTTTCTTTAAACAACGTCCTTCCATTCTCTTGTGACATCCTTCTCTCCCTACCCATGAGTTCTCCCTACTCCCTCCATGCTTCAAATATATGATCCTCACACATTTGGGTGCTGCTTCCTCATAGCAGGCATTCTCCAACAAGGACACCCTTCTGCCTTTCGTCAGGGTCAGACACACAAAAGTTAGCCCTCCTATTCACACACCTTCTTCATTTTGTTGGACACTGATGTGCCACTGTGTACCATAACGGCAACCATCTTCCATTGGTAGGAATATTTTATTTGCCCCATATAATAACTTTAAGCTATCATTTATCTCTTATTTGCTTTACTCTGATGGTTTGTCTTTTGCTATAGTGCTGAACCTATGTCAGTGGTATTTGAAATACAAGCAGGCTCCCCTATGGTGGATATTTCACACTAAGACATAGTAGGAAGAAAGTCCTGGCAGTCTACTTCTGAACATTAGTCAATAAAAATTCTAAGGATCAAAGTGAAAAATGCACAATATTGTATTGGAAAATGGACACCTTAGGTTGGAAGGCACTCAAAGTACTCAGTAATTTGAACAATTTACTCAATCATATCAACATTTGTGAAGTTGATGCAAGACCAGATAATTTTTCCAGGTATTGTACATGGGAAGTCTGAACCAAGTCTATGGCAACAAACATTACCAACAACAAGAACTTATGGCTGAAGTGTTCAGGAAGGAAAGGGAAGTGCAGCAAAGGGAAAAGAAAGCAATAGGATCACGTGAATCACTTGAAATGTGTCAACAAGGTTTTGATGCCCTGGAAACACTTATTCATCGATGTCAGGAAATTTGGAAGATAGCTGCTTGGCCAACTGACTGGAAGACATACATGTAAGTCCCCATTCCAAAGAAAGATGACCCAACAAAATGCTCAAAGTATAAAACAATAATATCGAAATCAGTGAAAAATTGATGAAGATCATCCAACAATGATTGCAGCAGTACACTAACAGGAAGCTGCCAGAAGTTCAGGCTGGATTCAGAAGAAGACCTGAAACAAGGCTTAGCCTTGCTGATCTCAAACAGGTTTTGGTTGCAAGCAGAGAATACCAGAAAGATGTTTTCTTAACTATGCCATGGCATTTGACTGTGTGGATTATAACAAACTTGAGAAGGATGGGAATTCCAAAACGTTTCATTGTTCTCACTTAGAACTTGTACATGGATCAAGAGGCAATTATGAGAACAGAATAAGGGAATTCTGCATGTTGTAAAATCAAGAAAAGTATGCATCAAGGTTTAATCCTTTCACCATTCTTATTCAATTTGTGTGCTGAGCAAATAATCAGAAAGGCTGGATTATGTGAAGAAGAATGCAGCATCAGGATTAGAGGAAGACTTATTAACAACCTGTAATATGCAAATGACAGGAACTTGCTTGCTGATCACAGGAAGACTCAAAGCACTTACTAAGGAAGGTCAAAGATTGCAGTTTTCAGTATGGATTACAACTCAATGCCAAGAAGGCACAAATGCTCACAACTGGTAACATCAAGATAAATGGGGGAAAGATTGAAGTTGTCAAGGATTTTGTCTTGCTTGGATCCAAAATCAAGGAAGCAGTAGTCTAGTGATAAAAAAAATGCATTTCATTGGGCAAATTTGTTGCACGAGAACTCTTTACGGTGTTGAAAAACAGAGAAGTTACTTTGAGGAATACGGGGAGCCTGATCCAAGCCATGGTATTTTCAATTGCCTGATATGTTTGCGAAAGCTGAACATTGAATAAGGAAGACCAAATAAGAATTAATGTATTTGAATTGTGGTGCTAGTGAATAATATTAAAAGTACCACGGAATGTCAAAAGGACAAACCAATCTATCTTGGAAGATGCTCCATGAAAGGAAGGCAGGTGAGATTTCATTTTCTTTCACTTAATTTTATTTTATTGGGGGCTCTTATTGCAATCCATACATACATTCATTGTGTCAAACACATCTGTACATATGTTATCATCTTTTTCAAAACATTTTCTTTCTACTT
>NW_022111379.1:27906271-27909427 GCF_000313985.2 Echinops telfairi
AGCCAATGAGTCAGAGCCCAGGAGGCTCAGTCTGTGATTGCTAAAGTTAGGAGGGGGCTCCCCACGTAAACAGAAGCAGGGTCAGAGTGTTTGTGCAGGTCCTCGGACGCTTCCAGATGACATCTCTTTTCTCAGAAGGCACAGATTGCAGCTACCCAAGCTTACATAAGCACTAATAACACGACACCCTAGACACTCCAGCCACGGCCACTTTGTGGTAGAAGTTGCTGCTTAAGACAAAACAAAGGCTGAGATTGCAGTCTGTGATAATTAAGGTTTTGTGTCAACTTGACAGGACCAGTATTCTCAGAGGCTTGGCAATTAAGACATAGTAATCTCTCATAATATTTTCCGTCTACTGTACTGCAGTTATTGGGCCAGTGTAGTTAGAAACTATGACCTTGGAGATAGAAATGAAGCTGGAGATTGTGTGATAGAATTTTGGAAGACCAACAACTTCTTCGTTGCAAATACTTTATTTCAACAACATAACTGGTGATTGTACACATAGACTACACCAGATGGAATCACAGGAATCAAATTGACAACATCTTTGGAAAGAGATAGAAGCTATCATATTAGCAGCCAAAACAAAGTAGGCGACTGACTCTAACCGACCTTCGATTGCTCATATGTGAGTTTCAAGTTGAAGTTGAAGAAAAATAATACAAGAAATCGAAATGTTACTTTAAGTATATTCCACCTGAATTTAGAGAGATGTTGAGGACAGGTTTGATGCATTGAGCACTAATGACTGAAGGCCTGATGAGCTGTGGGATCACATCAAGAACATCATATATGTAAGGATGTCTCTAAAGTGAACCAGGAACACCTAGAAACCCTAGATATATAAATAGATTTTGAGCATGCATTTATTTGTGGCCCTAATATAAGAGCAATTAGTTTTTTATGATGTGGACTCACTCAATACTTATGCACATGTAGAGATTTCTGAAGATATAGGTGCTATAGCAACGTGTGGGGAAGATATCAGATGGTATTCAGCTATCAGAAAGGACAGTTCTAAGGTCTTAATAGTTTGTCTTAAAACAGGCAGCCATCTAAGTGGGGTGTCAGCTAAATCCACCTGGAAGAAGCATGCTAGTGTGTGTGATCCAAGGATGGTGAAGAATTAAATTCAGTACCAATGGAAGGAACAGTACTACAGCTTAAATTCTGAGCACCCTGTTTGCAGAAGGCTATGGAAGACAGTGAAAGCCCAATATCCATTTGCACGATCCCCATGAGGATTAAGCATGCCGTGGATAATACCCTCGGACCATCTTTAAGGATGTAAATAATCTTGCTATCAAACATAGTGCATCGTCGAGTCCATTATTATAGATATAGTTAGGTTACAATTTAACAACTTATCATTTGTTCTCTCTTTGGACACATTTTAAATTTGTTCTGGTATTTAATATCTTATGTCTCCTTTTTAATAGAAGTTTTTCTGTTTTATTTTGTTATTTTGTTGTTGGTTTTGTTTTGTCTTGTATGTTTTTATGTATAGGGAATACTTAGGTAAATCTTTAGAAACAGTAACTGGATGAATAGTTTCTTAGCATTATGGCTACAGAGGCTTGGAGAAAATGAACACATGAACACATAAAAGGAAAAACATTCTACGTTGATAGTGGTGAAGATTGCACAATTCTTTCTAAGTAATATTATTAGAACATTGAATTGTATGATATGTAAATTATACATCAATAAAACTGTTTAGAAAAGAATACCATACACAAAGAAAGCAAAACTTAATTAAAAAGCAAGCAAATAAGAAAAAAATCAAAATGGATGTCAAAAGAGGCTTTGGAATTTTCTCAGTAGCTAAAGAAAATGAAAGAAATGATGATGCAAAAAAAGAGATAAACAGAAAACTTCAAAGGGAAAGGAGAAGGCAAAATAGAGTATTATAAAAATATACTCTTTGTGCAAAGACATGAAGTTAAAAAGGCAAATGGGAATAATATGCTCAACGTATCTCAAGCTGCAAGAACTTAAGACAAAATTCAAACCTTGCGTCACTGTGATATTGAAGGATTCTATGGGCAAAGTATTGAACACTGGAGGAAGCATCAAAAAGAGATGGAAAGAAAATAATCACTATACCAAAAGATCTAGTTAATATTGAACCATTTCAAGGATAGTTCGTGAGCAAGAACTGATGGTTTGGAAGGAAAATGTCCAAACAGCACTGTGGACATTAGAAAAAACCAAAGCTCCAGAAATGGACAGAATGCCAATTTAAATGTTTCAACAAACTGATAAAAAACTGCAAGTACTCATTCATCCATGCCAAGAAATTTGGAAGACTAACTAATGGGTCAACTAACAGGAAGAGATTAATACTCGTATTTCTACCCATTCCAAAGAAAGGTGATCACACAGAACGTGGAGGTTACCAAACAATATCATTAATAGTATATGCAAGTTAAGTTTTGCTGAAGATTATTCAACAACAGGTTCAGCAGTACACCTATAGGTAGCTGCCAGAAATTCAAGCTGGATTCAGGCAAGGATGTGACATGAGAAACAGCACAGCTAATTGTAGATGGATTGTGGCTGAAAGTAGAGAATTTCAGAAAGATGTTTACTTTTGTTTTATTGATAATACACAGGTATTTGACTGGGTAGAACATAAAAACTATTGATAACATTGAGACAAATATGAATTTCCGAACTCTTTATTGTACTAATGAAGAACCTGCTCACGGACCATGAAGCAGACTTTTAATCAGATCAAGCGAATGCTGCATGGCTTAAAATCAGGAGTGGGTGCATTTTAATTGCATCTTTTCACCACATTTATTTAATTTACATGCTGAGCAAATAATAAAAGACTGTGGACTTTGTGAAGAAGAATAACAACCACGATTATAGGACAGCTTAATAGCAACCTGCAGCATGTAGATAACACAACATGTCACAGAAATCAAGGGACTCTTGAAGCACTTGCTGAAGGTCAAGGACTGTGGCTGGCAGTGTGCAGATGACAACTCAATGCTAATAGATCCAAAATCCTCACAAATGTACCAAAAATATATAATATAGAAATAAAGGAAGAAAAGACTGAAGTTGTCTAGGGTTTCATTTTGCTGGGAGCCAGAACCAATGTCCATTGAAGTAACAGTCAAGAAATGAAACAATGTATTA
>NW_022111379.1:27910861-27915306 GCF_000313985.2 Echinops telfairi
AAGGCAGAGGAAAATAAGGAAAAAATATTTTCTAAAAATGTGTGTTTGTAGTGAAGAGACATAGATATTTAGATAGAAAATTCCACCTGGTGCCCAATACAATAAGCAAAAAGACTAACACTAAATACATTCTTATGAAATATTAGGATGCCAAGGATAAAGACATTATAAAAGCCTCTTTAAATTAGGGGAGGGTGGAAGTGAGTAGTTGAGGTTGAGGTCAACTATAAATCAAACCTGCATCAGACTAGTGACCAGAGTAACTGGGTTATACAATAAAATGAAACAATTATTCTAGTGAAACTAATTTTCAATCCACAAGTAAGTATCAAGCTCATATCTTGATTAAATATCAATAATCAAAGAAAGAATTTAGATAAGAAAAGCATTCAGAAAATCTTTTCCCCCTTACTTCTTTCAAAGGGACCTCAACTGAAAAATAAGGGACAAAACAAGGAGAGAATTCTTTTACATAATTTTACTGGGGGCTCTTACAGCTCTTATAACATTCCAGACATCAATTGTTTCAAGTATATTTGTACATATGCTGCCATCATCATTTCCAAAACATTTTCTCCTTGAACCCTTTGTATAAGCTCCTCTTTTTCCCCTCCCCCTCCCCATTCCACCCTCATGAATCCTCGATCAATTGTATAGTTATATTATTTCATATCGTACACTGCCTGTTATCTTACTTCACCCACATTTCTGTTTTTGGTCCTCTTCGGGAGAGGGCTATATATCCAAACTTGTGATGGGTTTCCCCTGCCCTCATGGCATCACTACTCCCACTACTGTTGCTGAGGGGTTTATCTGTCCTGAATTCCATGCGTAGAGAGCTCTTATCTGTACAATGTGTGCTCTTCAGTCTAGCCAGATTTGTAAGGTAGAACTGAGTCATGGTTGTAGGGGAAACATTCAGGGACTAGAGGAATGATGTGTGTTTTGTCAGTGCTATATCACACCATGGTTGAATAATTTCTTCCTTATAAGCCACCTGTGGGGGGATGTCCAATTGTCTACAACGGGGCTTTGGGTCTCCACCCTAAATCCCCTTGTTCACATCTTGTTTGGGATCTTTTGATACCTGATACCTGATCCTGTTGATATCTCAAGATTACTCAGGCTGGTATGCTTCTTCATGGAAGAGAGGATTTCACAGCAGGTTCAAAGTTGTTTAAGTTTGTGAATAAAAAAGTGATTATTTGAAATGTAAGCACTTACTTAATTCCCAAGAACTTTACAGAAGTAAATTGCACTAATTAAGATGGGAAACATAAAAAAGCATAATTAGAATAGTCAACATAAAGAAGAATATCTTCATGAATAAAAAATGAAAAATACTTAAAATAATTAACAATGTCTAAGGTGGTGGGTATTAGACACATGGTCACAAAAATATATTATTCTTAACTTTTTTTTCATTTTCATGGTTTTATTGTATTTTAGTGTTTATAAATACAAAACTTAGATGACATGCCCTCCGCCTCAAAATTTGGTCCACAAAAATATATCAATATATCCAAAACAAGCAACTATATTGATGTGAATGAGGAGGGTCGGAGTGGAGATCCAAAGCCCATCGGTAGATAATTGGGCATCCCCTTACAGAAGGGTCACAAAGAAGGGACCAGTCAGCCAGGGTACAGTATAGGTGGTACAGATAAGAGCTCTGGACACAAGGAATCCAGGACAGAGAAATCCCTCAGAACAGTAGTGGGAGCAGTGATTCTATGAGAGTAGGGGAAGGGGTGATCAGTGGGGGAAAGGGGAAACCAATCAGAAGGTTGGATATATACTACCCCACCTACCAAGGGGATGAATAATAGAAATGTGGGTGAAGGGAGAAAATGGATGATGTAAGATATGAAATAACAACAATATGTAATTGATCAATGATTCACGAGGGTGGGAGGGGACAAAACAGGATCTGATACCAAGGACTCAAGTAGAAAGAAAATGCTTTGGAAATGATGATGGCGACATATGTACAAGTGTGCTTAATACAACTGTATTATGGATTGTTATAAGATGTCTAAGAGCTCCCCAATAAAATGATTAATATATATATATATATATATATATATCAATAGTCTTCCTTTAAAAAAATAAATTAAACCTTATCATTGGAAAAAAACAACAGTGTGGCACAGGCCTTGGTGAGCTTGTAAAACAAGTTAGCATGGGCTTCAACTTGTGGAGGAACATTCTAGCATCCACCTCAAAACATTTGGCAGAGCAATCATTGGCCCCTGCCATTACTGGTGGTGATGTACCTCCAGGGGAGACAGAGGGTCCAGGGTGGGTGTTGAAGACCCATAGCAGGCACAGAATCACTGGCTCAAGATGGACCGAAGGTCAATATGTACAACAGTAGAATGATTCCATCAGTTACTCAATGTCTGGAAAGCAGGTAGTTTGTAAGCTTTTAACAGCAGGAACAAGATTCCATATTTCTAAGACTTTGAAGGCCAGGAAACATCACTCATTAGTTTCCAGAACACTGGAGGGGGGAAAAAAATCACAAAGCACACAAAAAAATACATTCAAGTTGTTTAAAGGTATTGGCAGAATCAGGTTATCAGGCTTCAGAAGACCCCAAACCCATCTATAGACAACTGGACATCCTCTCACAGAAGGGTCCCAAGGAAGGGACAAATCAGCCAGGGTGCAGCATGGCACCAACGAAACACACAATATTCCTCTGGTTCCTTAAGGGTTCCTCAACCCCCAATATCATGACTCCAGCTCCACCTTACAAATCCAGCTAGACTGGAGCATGTACACTAGTACAGACAAGAGCTCTCAACACACGGAAGCCAGGACAGATAACCCCTCAGGAACAGAATAGGGAGTAGTGAGAACAAGAAGGCAGGGGGAGAAGAAGGAGAAAAGGGGGAACGATTGCAATGATCGACATATAGCCCCCCCCCAAGGGGAAAAAACAGAAACGTGGGTGAAGGGAGATAGTGGTCAGTGTAAGATATGAAAATAATAATTATTTCTAATTTATCAAGGGTTCACAGGGGTAGGAGGATGGGGAAAGGAGGGGGGGGGAAAGGAGCTAAAATCAAAGATTCAAACAGAAAGAAAACGATGATGGCAAAATGTGTACAATTGGTGTATAGATTGTTACAAGAGCTGTTTAAGAGCCCCCAATAAAACAATTTTAAAAAATCCAGGCTGCTTAACCTTCCACCATTCTTTTGAGTATCAAGCCCAAGCCACTTTTGGCCACTTGTAGGGGTGTATATTCTTCTTTGTTCTCAATGTTAATACGTGCTCCGTGGGACACCAGCAGTCGCGCTTCTTGGACTCTCTCCTCATCACAGGCTAAGTGTCTCAGGCCTGTTTTTGGAAGCTGCAGAATGCAGGGGGGTGCAGCCATTTTGATTGACAGCATTCACTTGAGCACCTTTGCCCAGAAAGGCCTGGACAATCTCGTTCCGGCCAGCAGAGGAGACCAACCTGCATCGTCTTTATCATTCACCGGCACTCCAAGTTGCAGCAAGAATCCGACTATTGTGGTATACCCCGCGGCGCATGCGCAGTGTAATGGTGTTCTACTGTCCTGGTCCATTCTCATAGCCAGGGATCTATCGACCAAGATGCTCTCCTGCGACTCCTCTAGCTGCCCATTGTAGACCAAGTTGCACACCGTCAGGTTAGATACACACGCCGCCATTTCCCTTTCCTCACGAGCTCTCCATTTTCAACTTTTATTTTATTTTTTCCATTCTCAACTTTTAAAGAAAATTAAAAAACCAAATTGGAAATACTAGAATCAGAAGCAACGTGTGAGGAGGAGAAGGAACTAAATCTCAGAAAGTTTGACACAAACATACATCTTGTATGATTTCAATAGAGTAAAGGAATACCAGGGAAAAATAATTCATTTGACTCAGGCCTTAGGAACATTAATCTTCAATTTTCCCTGTCTTGTGATGCTGAGCATCAAACTAACGGAGGGAAAAGAACCCCCACAAACTGCTTAACTCTTTTTTGCATGGTATTTAATAGCCTTAATAACACTGAGTCATTGATTATTTTTACTTTGAGAAATAGTTTATAACAATGATACTGAAGGCTAGGAGTTTTGGTGGTGCAGTGATGAGGTGGTGAAAGTAACCAAAATTTGGGGGTTCGAGTTATTCTGTGGGAAAAAGATATGGTAGACTGCTTCTGTAAAGATTTGAAGACTTGGGCACCCTCCGAGTGCTCTTCTGGCCTATGGTGGTGCATGAGTATCAACTCAGTGGTGACCGGTTAGTTTGTATACTAAAGACTGAAGTATGATCGCAGAGTCAAATGTAAACAGTATGAACCACAATTCTGCAGTACCAGCTGTGAAGACAGCTCTTTTTGCACACACTATCGGTTGGTCCAACTTTATGGGCAGAAATAAACCCAGTAACTCCTTGCTGCAGTAGTTTATTATTATTATT
>NW_022111379.1:27916010-27930680 GCF_000313985.2 Echinops telfairi
TAAGACCCCAGATGCTATATCTTTTGATAGCTGGGCACCATCAGCTTTCTTCACCACTTTTGCTTATGCACCCATTTGTCCTCAGCAATCGTACTGGGAAGGTGAGCACACAATGGTATGATTTTTTTGTTCTTTGATGTCTGCTAATGTGTATCTTAATACATTGACATAAGATACTTAAGTTTGAACTGTCATTGGCAGTAAATGGCAAACCATTTTTGTCATCCTCTCTTTCAGTAAACTATTGATATTAGAAACTGTTAAGTCAGTTCCACCTCATAGCAATCCTTATAAGAATGAAACATTGCCCAGCCCTTAACTATCTTCCCAATTGTTAAATTAGAGCATATTTGTACAGCCACTAGGTTAATCCACCACATAGAGGGTCTCCCTCTTTTTCACTAACCCTCTACTTTACCAAGAACTGTGTCCTTCTCCAGATACTGGTCTTTCCTGTTAACATGTCAAACTATGTGAGACAAAATCTTGCCATTCTTGCTTTGATGGAGCATTCTGACAGATCTGTTTGTTATTCTGGAAGTCCACAACACTTTCAATGTTCTTCTCAAGCACCATATTCAAATGTATCTATTCTTCCTCTGTATTCCTTATTCAATGTCCAACAGTCACATGCATAGGAAGCAATTGGAAATCCTCAGACTTGGATCAGGTGTATCTTAGTTTTCCTAGCAGCATCCTTGTTTGTCAACATTTTATAGAGGTCTTGCACAGAAGATTTGCCCAATACAATGTGCCCCTTGATTGCTTTACTGTTGCTTCCATGAATATTGGTTGTGGAGCCAAGCAAGATTGAATCCTGGACCACTTCTATCTTTTCTCCATTAAACCATGATGTTTTGAGTACATAGTATTGTTTTGGGAATTTTGGTTTTCTTTATATTGAGTTGAAATCCATACTGAAAGTCATAGCTTTTGATATTTGTGTTAATCTGGGTACTTTAGAGAAACAAATCCACAGAAACTCATGCACAAGAGAGAGTTTTATATAAAGGTTAAGTGCACATCAAAAACATCCCAACCCAGTGCTGCCCAAGCCCACAAGTCCAACATTAACCCATTAACCCATGTGTCCGACACCAATCCACCAAGTCCTCCTCCATCTCACAAAACAGACACAATGATGCCGACTGCAGGAGGAAAGCCGAGTCAGTGAATGTGTAAGCATCTCAGCATTGGCAGGGGTCTCCACACGGCTGCTCCAGCACCCAGGGCTGCATTGGGGTAGGTCCATTTGGCTTCTCCTCAGGGATGTCTTTTGTGGGAAGTGAGCCTTGCCAACTAAAACAGGAAACTGGCTAAGGCAGCTGCACCCTGGTCCAACTATCAGAAAGCAAGAGATCTGAGAACTAGAAAGGTGAGGCTCACCGAGCCATTTATCCCTCGCCCTTCAACTAACCCCATCGCCCTTTAATTAGCCCCACTTATGTTTATCGGCCAGGTTGGGACAATAAACTAACTACCTCAATATTCATCAGTGAGTCCTTCAAGCCTGGCTTGATTTTCAGCCAGCAAGGAGAGTAGCAGTAAGTGAAAAAGTACCCCATAGTGATGATCTATCCATAGACAAGGAATTAGTGTAAAATATATCTACTTCAAGATTCCGCAAATTGGCAGAGAGCTTGATCACATAAAATGAAGAGAGAGGAGCAAAGGCAGAAAGGAGGTTGTTTTTATTTTTATGTCTTTCCATCCATTAAGTGGAATCAATTGACGGTGTATGCAAAAAGAGCTGTTCTAGCAGCTGGTATTGTATAATTGAGGTTCATAGTGTTTACATTTGACTCTGAAATCATACTTCAGCCTTTAATACAGAAACTAACTGGTAACCAATGAGTCGATTCTGATTCATAGCAGCACTATCGGCCAGATGAGAACTGCCTCATAGGGTTTCTAAGGCTTTCAAATGAAATGAAGAAAGAAGAGGAGAGAGCAGGGGAGAGGAAAGGTAGGCAGGAGAAGAGGAGAGAGGTAAGGAGAAAAAAACTTTTAGAATATTACTTCAGACTATTATTTTTCTTACGCTAGCTGGTATGTGCAAGATACAATCACCATTGTAGGCAGCATCCCTTTGAAGATATTTATAAGTGATCTGATAGCTTTTGAAAAAATCTATCTATATACTTGTATATGCAGGAGAGTCCCTGCTGCTACAAAAGTTTTAAGGTTCAGGTCCAGCCAGATGCATCATGTAAGAAAGATCTGGTGATCTACTCTTGATAATCAGCCTTTGGAAACCCGACCAAACACACTTCTATTCCGACACATGTGAAATTGCCTACAAAGAACCAGGATCAAGTCAATGGCAAATGGAAATTTATGATGTGATACATGAGGGTAAGTTAAAACGTATTGCTACTAGGGTTTCAGTTCATCTGTGATTTAATTCAAACAAAACCCTTTAGAACATGTCTCTGAAATCAGTAATACAATTGTCTTAGTCTAGTTAGGGTGTCTTCAAAAAAAGATAACCTCCTCTCTGGGGGATGAGTAACAGAAGGGTGGGTGAAGGGAGACACTGGGCAGTGTAAGATAAGATAAAATAATAATCTATAAATTATTAAGGGTTCATGGGGAAGGGGAAGGGGGAGGGAGGGGGAGGGGGAAAAGGAAAATGAGGAACTGATTCCAGGAAGCCAAGCGGAAAGCAAATTTTGAGAATGATGAGGGCAACAAATGTGTAAGTGTGCTTTACACAATTGATGTATGTATGGATTGTGATAAGAGTTGTATGAGCCCCAATAACATGATTTAAAAAAAAAGATGTCACAAAACTAGTGGCTTGTGAAGGGAATACTGGGTCAATTACACTCAAGGCACCAATTAATAAGGTCATTGCTGCGGTTTCTTAGGGGGATTTCAAAGAAGTAATCTTGAAAGATTTTCATAATGGACATAAGTGATCACAAGGATTTATTATGAAGATGTTTTAAGAAAACGGAAAACTGCACTGAATAAAAAACCCCAGGAAAGTCGTGCTGAGGAATGTTTTTCATTATGACAACGCACCGTGGCTCCCTCATTTTCAGAAGGTAGCAAGAACTATTGTACATGAATTTTATCTGGAAACCTTACCTCACCCACCTGACAAACCTGACTTTGCTCCTTCAGACTTCTTTTTGTTCCCCAAACTCATAGAATCTTGAAATGAAACATAACTTAAGTCCCTTGAGAGATGTTAGAACTGCCATTTTGGAGCAGTGTAACTTGAAGACCTGCGTGTCATTTGGAGAAGGGCTAGAGAAATGGAGTTACTGCCTTCAGAAATGTATACATATATTTTGTTTGATAATAATTAAAAAATAATTTAATTTAAATATTATTTACCACCACGTATTAAATTAACCTTATTACATATAGTATATAATGCATATGATATATTAGAATATTTTACCTAGCACACAAATTTTATTATATGTGTATAATTATAATTATATTACCTATAAATTTTATAAATACATTTTACAAAACAAATTAAATATTAAAATTATTTAAATAAATAATTAAAAATAATTTTTAATTGTGAACCAGGTTTTCGGTTCTTCTCCTTCCTTTAGAATATTGCCATTCCCTTCACCCAAGTTAACATCTGTCTAAGCTTACACTTATTTCCTCATTTTCCCTCTCTTGCCCTTCCCACTTTGGTAGCCATCAAAGTCTGGTTTCTTTTGTATGAAAACTTTTTGTTTTAGTGTATTTACATATATATTTGTCCTATTATGATTGACTAATTTCACTCAGCAGAACATATCTCCCTGTGCCACGAGGTGATTTGTGGTATAATGTTTTTAGCCATGTTCTTAGTGTTTTTAGCAATTGTTTTTAGTATTCTTTTGTGTGCAGGCACTAAAGTTTCTTTACCCATTCTTCGACTGGGAGATCTTTAGGGTGTTTCCATCTTCTTGCTGCTGTGAACAATAACTGCAATAAATATGACTATAAAATGCCTGTTCATAAACGGATCTGAATTCTTTAGGGTGGATACCCAGCAAAGGGATTGGTTGGCCAGACGCAATTTCTATTTCAGTTATTTGAGGTCGCACCATGTCACTTTCCACAGTGATTTTTATAATACAATCAGCAGTGAATTAGTTCCCATTTTTCTGCACCCTCTTCAGCTTTTGTTATTTTCTGATTTTTTTAACCCTTACTTTTCTTATTGTTATTTTGATTTGCATCTTTTTGAGCCTAGTGATCGTGAGCATTTCTTCATATATTTAGTTGGCCATCTGGATGTTTTCTTTGGTGAATTGTCTGTTCATGTTCTTTGACAATTGTTAATTTGATTATCCGTCTTAGTCTTGTTGAGGTGCTGTGGTTATCTATAGATTTTAAATATTTGTCCACTTATCAACATAAAAACTTATTACACAGTCACAATAATCAAAATAGCCTTGTACTGATACAATGACATATATGTAGAACAATGGAACATAATAGAGAACCTAAAAATAAATCCATCCAACTACAGATGACTGATCTTTGCAAAGGGGATAAAAATATTAAATGGGGAAGAGACAGTCTTTCAAAAAACAGTGCTGGCAAAATTGGATCTCCATCTGTAGAAGAATGAGAAAGGACACATGATTCACGCCATATACAAAAATGAACTTAAGATGGATTACAGTTCTAAATGTAAACCCCAGAGTGATAGGGCCCATCATGAGAAAATAGGGGCTTTTAGGTTTTAAAAGCTCCAATTCTGGCAATAAATACACTACCAAACATAACAGAAATGTGCACACAGACAAGATAAAATATATGATTAGAACATCCTAGTAAGACATTTATTACATCAGAAAGCTTCATCAAAAGAGTGAAACTTGACGCCGCAACCTGGGAAATGTTTTGGACAGCACATTAGACAAGGGAATAAGCTCTAAAACGGATTTTGTAGCAATACTGAACTTACCCTTGTATTTTTCAATATAAGTTCCATTTGGGTTGCGGTGCCTGAAGATCTAAATTCATTCATTCCTTCATTCATTTACTCACTGATTCATACATTTTTTGGGTAGTGCTAATTACTTTCTCACTGGAGAATAATAAATAAGACAAATTGCTTTATTTTATTAAATTAAAACAAGGTGAGAATTAGTATCATTTTTACCAGAGGTCATTCTTTGACTTCAATGAAAACAATTTTTTTAAACCTCTTACAGTGCTTATTTGAAGGGAGGGACAAGTGGGAATTTCTCTGAATAAATCCTGGTTTTGAAAAGTTCAGCTGGTGTTCACATTTGTTCCACTTGGCCTTGTTTCTATTTCTTCTTAGCATGATCCATATAGACATATACCACTGGATGTGCCTTGAATTAATATAACTGCACCATTTGAGCAGCAGATAGCCCAAGAAGAAGATAAAAAATCAGTCTTCACATTTAATTCAGTTAGTCCTTTTTTAATAAATTTGATTTCATTCATCAACAATTTTCATATTATATCTATCACTCAATTTTTCTGTTTTGTTCCATGTCAAACAATACCAAAATATTACATCAATGTGCTTAAGCAAAATTGGATTGTAATTTATTTTTACAATGAAATGAAATCAACATGGGAATTGATCATGACAGCAATCATCTACCCCTACTTAAATAACCTTGTACTTACCTTGAATACATTCACTGACTTGTGAAGTAAAAATATGAGAAAAAAATAACAAGAATACATCAGCTTTAGGGAGAGGCATGTTATTGTGAGCCACTCTCGGGGAGGTCATTGTTTACCTAGGTGTTTGGTAATTTCGTATTTCAGGAAATAATGGCACTTTCAGTGCCATAGAATACATAATCAATCCAAATCACACAAGCTAGAAAAAGTTAATTCACTCAGGCAGCTCTTTGCCCCAAGATCCAATGTTAGCATGGCTGATCGCTCACACTAAAGGCCAGAGTCAAATTCAAAAGAGTAACAACATACTTTACCAATTGTTCAGTTTTGTTTGCACAAAATGGCCATAAGTAGAAACTGGTTTCTCGGTGGAGAGCAAAAGTAAGAATTATGATATCACATCTACTTTCAAGCCAGGAGATTCAGTTAGACACATTCTTTTTTAACCCACATCACTGCAGGACGAGCATCAACAATGTCATCTACTAGAGATGGAACAGCGACAGCGACAGCTGTAATGTTCCCATCTCCTTAAAACCAGCCCCGGACTTGTTCGGCATTAGCTCTGAGATGATATTGTTCATGGTTGAACAGGAGAGAAAGACCTGTTATGTGACTGTCTTAGTATGCCAAATGTCCTGGGTGCTGGTGTTAAAAATATGATATTACAGTTGTACCAGTGGTTTTAAAACACTAAGGGACATTATCATGATGTGCTTCCTAGTACATTTGGAGTCAAAGAAATGAATGCCTCATGGTATTGACAGAAAAACTCCTCTAAAATCTCAGGGTTAGTGAGCAGAAATGACATGTGTTTTAAAGATTACTTGCATTTTACGTCTTTCCATTTGAACAGTTATGTAGCTGAGCTCCTGAATTATCTCAAGTATATCTGAATATGTATAATTATAAAACTGAAATTTTTGTGTCTTAAGAGTCTTCTGTACATATGAGCCACTGTGAAGCATTATTTGAAAGACTACCTAGAAATTACCTTTTTATTACTTGCAAAGGTTACGAACAAATCCCATTATATCCCAAATTACATCTTACACGCCTTTCTCAAGAGTTCTGGACGTATCAGCCACCTCATCTTGCTGTTAGAGATCTGGTTTCACAACTCATTGATATGGCTCACTTCCTGACTCAGGAAAATACTGTGGAGCACTGAAAGACCATTTTTATAGAATGGGGAACCAAACTTTCCTGTTAGCACAGTCAGAAGTTCTGTTTCTTTTTAAGTGGAGACGGTAGAAAATAATTTTAGTAAAAGTAATTGACTTCTCAAATGGTGTAAAGCAAACACCTATCAAGGATCTCAAAAAAATTCTTTTTTTGTCTTTTTTTTTTTTACAGAATATATATATGTATGTACTTGGTCATGTGTGAATGTATATGCATGTGTAGTAACAAACACTGTTTATAGGGTAGCATTACGTTAACTTCACTGCCGTGTCTACAAAGTCATGGATCCCAATCTTGGTGCCGAATGCATATAAAAAGCTCAAAAGCTATTATGACTGTACCATGCAAATGTATATCCAGAAAACTGTGGAAAGTAGAATTACAGCTCTCTGAGTCTCATGGGGTCGCTACTTGTGATGTTTGGGAACAACTATGCATCAGGAAATATTTTTGGGTCACTTTTTCCCCCCAGAAAGAATTAATGCCACGATAGTATAAACTGTACACTAATCCATCTATTCACTACTCTTGTCCAAGTTCATGTGCATTTCTGAAGACCCTCTTCTGCAAATGGAGTGCACACCTTGAATACCTGGATGCAGAAAAAAGATACCTGAAGTAGTAAAAGGGCTAAGGGCTTCACAGATGTCTGTTTCCCCCCGACATGTTAACAATGATAAGGCCACTTACAAAGCTTTTTCCAAATCAGTTTAACTTTGAGAATCCCCCAGTGTTACCCATAACAATTGTCAGAGATGAGCCAAACAATAGCAAATGACTGGTTAGTCTTTAGCAAATAAAGAAACCAGAGAGCAGCTCTTAGAAAGACTTTGAGGAAATATAGGAATGAAGGCAGGGAAAGGGTAGGATTAGCTTGATGGTGGGTCTTGAACTGTTAGGGAATCCCACAAATAAATGATTGTTATTACCACCCAAAACAAACAAATTAAAAAGTGGAATGATTGTTCCTGGTGATTGTCCATACCCATAGCATCCTCTAGGGTCCCTGCGTACATGGGCAGGTGGTGCCCGCCCTGAGAGTGTCACACAAGGCTCTGTCATTTGTTTTGGATAGAACAGAGAGGGTGGGGGCATATGGGGCATTTGGAGATAAAATATTAATTTAGCAGTTCTTTTCTTCATATTTTACTTTTTTCTCATCCAAGTGCTTAACTGTGATATCTGCTTGCACAACTGGAGTCATTTCCGTTGATGGATGCCTGTGATAGAAATATTGTTTACAAAAAATATATCATCTCTTTTTTTTCTTTAGAAAGATCTCATCTAAATAGTAAGTTAAGGTTGCGTCTATGAAACCAGTGCACCTTGTCTTGTTTCTACAAGCTTTAAAAAGTCCAAATATTACGAGGCTGTGGATCAGAGGGAACCAAACATGACTGTATTTGCTGTCAGTGGCTCTCCTTTGCCTCAAGAGAAGGGTCATGGGTCATGGGGTGATACATGGTATGTACTAGTCATGTTCCTGCAGTGTCTTAGTGAATCTAGGCAGAATTGAATGTGCTTATGGCATGATTCAGATACATAAATAAAGGCATGAGAACGTCTCTTTGTTTTGGAAGTTGAATAGTAAAAGTGTCTTAGCTCTTCATTTTTAACTCTAGGTAACAGAAAGTAATTCCATCACATAAAGAAAAATATGACATTGCATGCTGCCATGAGAGCAAGCATAAGAAACAAAATCTTTGTAAGTATACATATATATATGCATATTATGCAAATACGTTTTATAGTAACATACAATGTTGTAAGAATGCTTGATAACATAAATATAAGGGGAAGTCATCCTAAATGATTTTACCTTAGAATAGCAATTAACCTGAGACTCCTATGCTGTCCATTAGATATCAGGCCTGAAAATTTAAACAAGATGGAGAGCACATTTGCTGTGACTAAAATGTCAATGAAACATTGTCAAAATGTGCTACTGTGTTCTTATAAGACAGGTAAATTGAATCCATTCCAAGTCACCAAACCAAAAAATCATGGTACATTAAAGTACTTCTAATAAAATGATAGGTTCTCAAAAGATGGATATTCAGACATCAACACAGGCTCTATCTATGTCCCAGACAGTAGGTGAGCTCAATGTCAGTAACTCACCTTCTCCAATAAATGGTCACAGAAAAACTATGCCTGATGAAAACAATCTCTTTTACTAAAAAAGTCAAAGAAGTCTCCATTTATTAAACTGAGAGAAGATATGAAGTGTGTGAATCATTTAAAACTAGTAATGCCACTGTATGAGATTTTAAAGATTAAGAATTTTTTTGAATTAAAAAAATCTAATTTATAATAAGAAAAAAACATTTTAGGATATTATGTTTCACATCCTCATTCTCAAAGCATAATATTTAGGTGATACTTGTCCCTTTCAATTAAAAAAGAAAAGAAAACTGACTCTCTTTAATATGCATTCTGTGTTGAATTGTCCATAGCTGCAAAATGTATATATGTATGTGTATTTGTTTTGTATACACATGGGCATTTACATCCGTGTGTATAATCATATACACATACATCCTCATATACATATGTATTTTATATATATGCTGAGAAAGTTCACATATATATACAATTGCGTATGTATATATGCATGTGTTTGTGTGTATTTGTGTGTATAGGTATAAAAACTTGACAGGCAGAGTAATATTTCACTCAGTGTTAAATGAAGTCTTTGAAAAATCCAGTCGTCACTCAGTTAACATAGTACAGCCAGTAAACTAAGTTGAAAAGAGAGAAAGTAAATGGAAACACGATCCTGGACCATCTGTCTATGGCATTCACATCGGTTAGATCAGGAATTTTTATTTTGAGCTGAGAAGATCTCCTTCGTAGATGAGTCTTCTTGTGTGAGATGCTTCTGTCCCCCATGTGTCGCCCATGGCCTTCCCGGGGCATGCTTTGTTTCCTGTACTGGATTCCTGAGTTGTCAAAGGAGATTGCTGAATTCCTCGTGTCACCAACACCTCCTGTTATCTCATTCATTTCATTGTGAACTTCCAGTGACGTTAAGAGAATATTTCCATGAGCATCCACCTAATTAGAAGACAATAAGCATTAGACAACCAGCACGCAATTAAAGCTGCTTTTTCATATGTAAACACAGAACAAGCTTATGCGTTACCTTTATATCACACATTATAAGAAATTATACATCTGTCAAGCCCAGCGCTTTGCTTTATTGAAAAATGTAATTTTGGAGGCTTCACTACTGCTTAGAGGGTTTAGCTTGTAATTTAGAAAATCTGTTTCAGGAGATTAGATAAATAAGTGGCAATATTGCAAAGTGAAATGACACATTATGGAGTCGTCTTTAAAGACAAGAAAATCAAAGTACAAATGTCTTTAAAGATGTTAACTTAGGTTTTGTAACTACTTCCTTGAACTACGCACTGTTTTGAAACTATTTTGACCTATTTTTCTCTAGAGGTAAATTTGTCTCCTTTTCTGATGTATGAAGTGACCAAATTATCCTAGTGAAACCAACAAAGACTTCCTTGACCTTTGTAGGTTAGGTGCCACCTACTCCAGACAAGCAGTGACATTTCCTCCTTTGTCAGGGCTACACGGTTATTTTGAAAATATAATATAACTCCTTATAGATAACATTGTGAAGAATGGGAAATCTGTAACATGTAATTTTCCTCACGGGGAACTTCTATATAGATCAAGAGGCAGTCATTTGACTTGGTAATACTGCCTCGTTTAAAATTAGGAAGTATGTGTATCTGGGTTGTATTCTATTCCGACACTGATTAACTCAGTTTTCTGAGTAAATAATCTGGGAAGTTCTCTTATCAGAAGACCACAGCATCAACATTGCAGGAAGACATAAACGTATTAACAACCCGATATATGCGGATGACACAATTTTGCTTGCTGTTGTGGAGAATCGTGGAGGACTTGAAACACTTGATGAAAAAAAACCCATTCAATCTTGAGCATACGTTACACCTCGATTCTCAACTTAAAGGAAAAAAATCCTCGCAACTAGATCAAAAGCCAACATTACTATAAATGGTGAATAGATTGAAGTTGTCAAGGATTTCAGTTTACTTGGATCCACAATCAATGTACATGGAAGCAACAGTCAGGAAATCAAAGAACATATTGTATTGGGCACACACACTGTGAAGGTTCTATTTGAAGAATTGAAAATCAAAACTAACTTTGAAGACTAAGTGGTACTTGACTCATTCTTTGGTATTTTCAGTCATCTTAAATGCATGTGAAAACTGGACAATGAATAAGGAAGAGAAAAGAACTGTTGTATTTAAATTATGGTAATGGAGAAGAATATTGACTGACAAAAAAGAATGAACAAATTTGTCTTGAAATAAATATAGCCAAAATGCTCCTTAGAAGCAGGGATGAGGAAAGTTAGCTCATGCATGTACTTGGACATGCTATCAAGAGGGATCAGTCTCCGTAGAAGGTCATCGTGTCCAGTAAAGGTGCAGGTCAGCACGAAAGATACAGCCCTTCAGCGAGATGACGGACTTTTCATCGTGCCTGCAGAAATGGACTGAAACAGGAGGGGCTGGGAGGGTGGCACAGGGCACAGCCGTGTGTCATTCTATGCGTCAGATGCAACACAATGGCACCTAACAACAAAATCACATAGCTTTTTCCACATTAGAACCCAACTTAAAATTAGCATACTTTTCTGAACTAAATTCAGCTCCAGAATCTTCATGATGAGCGAATGGTTTACATACACCATGTGCTGGCTTGTCAAGCTGCCACAGAATTTTCAGCAGAATGGTACTAACATGATGAGTCCCCAGCGAAGTAATGATTGGCTAGGTCTGTGAAGGTGTAAGACCCGGAGTGGATCGGAGACGCCAGGAGCAGCTTTGAACAGACATCCTCACTCGCTAAGCAAAGCCTTTCCCCAGGTTTTCCTCTTTCCTTATGTCTCCACCGAAGGAGTGCCAGTCATCCTCAAGCCCTCTGCAATCAGTCTCACAGCCTCCTAGAGAATCACTGTCCGGTCTAACTGGCGTGCCTCTACCTAACTCTATTGCTGAAAACAGAAAACAAACGAACAAAAAAACCAGCTTAAAAGCGAATTGCACCAAAGTTTCTTAAAATAGGAGATTAGCAACGCCTGAGGATGGTTACTGATGTCCCTTCACTACTGACCAGCGGCTGAGTAATTTCTATGGACTCTCCCTCACTCGTACAAGCTGATCCTGCCATCCTGTGATCCAACACCTGCAGGCAAATCTCTTGCTTCTCCAACCTCTAGGGGCCCTGCGTGGATAGCAGACTGTGTGGGCAGCTCAGGGCAGACATCCTCACTACCCCAGGACAGTCCTCATTTTTTCACTTTGTGGAGGGAGAGTTAATCTATATATTGGTGTCTTCCTCTCTTCTGAATTTTACTGAAGACACATAAATAGATGTGCAGGAGGTGAGCTGGGGAAGGTCCTCTAACTAAGAAAGTGCAGAGGCTCAAGAATCCCCAGAGCATCTGGCCCCTGTACTGAGCTGTAGGTTTGACTGGTAACCAAACACTAAGTGTGCCACAGATACAAGAAGGTCTGAAAGTGTCCAAACACATTCAGGTTTTGGCAGAAATATACCAAAAATGAACCAGAGATATCTACATCATGATTTGGAATCACCATTCATGGTCACTCAATTAGGTTTAGGGAGGGAGAGGTGTGTAGGTTGCATAATGGCCCTCAAAGATGCAAAACCTTTACCTCTCAGAGCCCATGAATATTGCCTTATATCCCACAAGGACTTGCAGCTGTGATTAAGGTTATGAGCCATAAGATAGGATTATCCAGGTGGGCCCAATGAACTTGCACGAGTTCTTAAAAGCAGAGAACATTCTCTGCCTCAAAGCAGAAGTCAGAACAATACAATAGAGGTGAAGCACACAGGTCTTTCTTCCACCACAAATTTGTATTTGTACACAAGGGGAAGTGTGGGTCCCATTTTTCCTTTTGCAGATGGCGACTTAATTCTTCCAATACCATTTACTAAAAAGGCTACTCTGCACCATTTAATGTGTGTTAGTCCTATATCAAAAAGCAGGTATTTCTGGGTTCTCAGTTTTAATCCATTGGTCTTTATGTCTATCAGGATGTTTGATTAACGTGTCTATATAATAGGTTTTAAAGTCTATGTGATTGTTACGGATTACGTCAACTAGACACTGCTGAATAAAGGACTAAGGTGGGGCCTAACCTTCAATGAGGTTGCAGCTTGATGACACCTCCTTGGTGTCATAAGCCTTTTTGTGTAAGAGTGAGAGACACTGGTAGCGTTCCTTTTTCTCTCTGCGCTTTCCCTTTTCAGCTTTCTGCCTGCTTCTAGAGCGCCCCACGTGGGCTGTATGACCCAGAGAGCTGTAGGTGCCCGGTCATGTTTCCATTGACTCTGGATCCGCACAAATCTGCATGCACTGGCATGTGCTCTTCCAGCATGCTGCTGTATCTTCCTGCATCACCTGCCTCCAGCTCCATGAGTCTGAAGAGGACCTCGTGTAGCATCAGACTTCTGGATTTGAGTTGGACTGAGCTGGGATGCCTCTTGATATAAGACTTTTTTTTACACATATACAAGAGTCACTGGTTTTGTTTCTCTAGACAACCTAGCCTAACACCACGTGGTATCAGTAGAATGGGGTTCTAGAAAAACAAATCATGAAGATGGATATTTAATTTGTCTGACCTCTTCCTCATGGCAATCAGATAGAGTTGGACTTTCTTTATCCTTTGGATAACCAAGGAGTTAATTTATGGCCTTATAGTTTACTCAGTTGTTATCTGGAAAGGGCATTGGAAGTGAAATTTTTGATTCGCAGAAGCTGTCTTTGTTTATGCCTACCTGAAATGGTGAACATTAATGTAATGGATATTAAATCCTAGCTAGGTGGGGAAGAATGCTTCTTGGACTTTGCTAAGGCAAAGGCCTTCCTACCTATTCAAATGGATGACAGAAGACCTGGCCCTTGTTGTATCCTTCTGTAGGTCTATGGCCATATTACACACAAATGGTATAGTTTAGAGAAGAGAGGATTGGATTTGCGTGTTATCAAATGAAGTGTGCCCTGGTGTCATAGTGGTTATGCTTTGGGCTACTAATAGCAAGCTCAGCAATTCAAAACCATCAACTAATGCACAGGAGAAAGATAGGGCTTTTGACTCCCATGAGTTACAGTCTTGTAAATTCACAGGGATAGTTCTACCCTGTTCTAAAGGATAACTATGAGTCAGCATGGACTCAATGACAGTGAGTTTGGGTTTTTGTTTGGAGTGCTTTAAGTGCCAGAACATTTGCATTTGCAAAAGCATGCAACTAGACCTGTTAAGGGACTGCAGGAGGGAAAAAAATGTGATTTTGACTTTTTGAATTTTGAGCCTAAGCTGGAAAACTCTGAGCTCATGAGAGAATTCTCCCTTCTAGGACTGAAGGTTGAAGGGAACTTGCAGACAACCTGAGATTCCTACTAGGTGACTACCTAGGTCCACTTGTTGGGTGGAAGTGGAGAAGTTCAGCAATGGAGAGATAAGTTGAGTCTGGCCACTGACATTTGTGGACCTGGTTCACAGGCACTACAGATGAGATGAGAATGGGCTGGTTGATCTGAAGTTTAAAGAGTTGTGGATAAAAAGCCTATGGCATGACAAAGCCCAAGGGGATTAGGGTAGACACGCCTCAGTAAGGATAGGGTTAAGGCCCAACCTATCAATTGTGTTGCAGGCTGATGACACCTCCTTTTTGTCATTAGAGAAGAAGCACATAAACCTGTGTGAACATGAGGTGTTGAAGGGATCAGGTAGCAGACACCAAAGAACAAAAACCATCATTGTGTGA
>NW_022111379.1:27931627-27933164 GCF_000313985.2 Echinops telfairi
AAAATGA
Organism: Echinops telfairi; assembly: GCF_000313985.2. Taxonomy (NCBI): domain Eukaryota; kingdom Metazoa; phylum Chordata; class Mammalia; order Afrosoricida; family Tenrecidae; genus Echinops; species Echinops telfairi. Next base: position 27,931,635 of record NW_022111379.1, read on the forward strand.
GGAGCTGACACCAAGGGCTCAAGTAGAAAGAACATGTTTTGAGAATGATGATGGCAACAAATGTACAAATGTGCTTGACACAATGGATAGATGGATGGATTGTGATAAGAGTTGTACGAGCCCCCAATAAAATGATTTAAAAAATGTGAGACCCTGGGAACTGCTCTCTCTCTCTGCCCCTTCACTGTCCTGCTGGCAGGGACTCTGCCAGAAGTCCAAGAGGCTTTCTCCTCGCTGACCTGCAATTTAATATCCATTATATTCATTTTCACCACTGCAGGTAGGCATAAACAAAGACCAGTTCTAAGTTGGCACATTCCCAAGTTTCCATCAACTTTGGATCCACATGACTACATCCACTGTGGCCTTGCGTTCCACTGAGCCTTCCTGTATCATCTGTCTACAGCCATGTGAGTCTGAGAGGGTTTCATCTAACATTAGACTTATGACCTTGAGTTGGACTGGGTTGGGATGCCTTCTTGTTATAAAATTACTTCTTGATGTAAAACTCTTTCTTATGCACATGAGTGTCACAAGTTTTGTTTCTCAACAACACAGGCTGGGATTGAAAGGCCTCCTACTTTTTTTTTTTTTAAGCATTTTGTTTACCCTGGGTTTCTTTATTTTCCATATGAAGTTGGTCATTAGTTTTTCCACTCCTTTAAATAATTTTACTGAGATTTTGTTTGGAATTGCATTGAAAAAAGTATTTTTGGTAATATTGATTTTTTTCACTATATTTGGTCTGTCTATACAGGAGCAATGGATATGGTTCAAATTTTGAAAGTCTCTTTTTGTTTCTTTTAGAAGTGTTTTATAGTTGTCTTTGTATGGCTTTTGTTTCTCTGGTAAGATTTACTTCTAGTTATTATTGTATCTTTTTCATGGTTATTTTAAATGATGGTAGCTTTTAATTTCCCTTGCTCTGTCAACTTCTTTTGTATTAAAGAACCCAACTGATTTCTGTATGTTGATCTTATAGTGTGCTATGCTGACAAATTTTGTTGGGTGAAGTGTTCTGTATATGTCTAAGAGGGCAAGTTGATTAGTTGTGTTGTTGAATAGGAAGGGGAAGGACTAGGGGTACACATGTGGCAAGATGGGCAGACCCTAGACTCAAGATGGCAGCCTGATCTTGCTCATCCTTGAGTGGGCTCCACCTTGTCTCTGGGTTCTACTTCCAGATAACAATCCACTACCCTTATCAGAAGGGAGTGAGTTCTACTTAGGGTGGGACAGACTATACAGTCTGATTGCTCTAGATGGCTGATAACCCTTAGGGAGAATAACCTCTGACCTGCTTGTGTTGACCTCCAAGTGTACAGTTGTTTACCATGTGTAGCAAGCAACGTCTAAGGTTTGCCATATATTTGGGGGAGACAACTTGGGAGAAATCTTTCTTTATCCCAGTCTTGGTTGATTTTCTTTCTTTCTTTTAATCATTTTATTAGGGACTCATATAACTCTTATCACAATCCATACATACATCAATTGTGTAAAGCACATTTGTACATTCATTGCCCTCATCAT